>NW_015555810.1:919321-921800 GCF_001515605.1 Sinocyclocheilus anshuiensis
CACAATTTGAGTTGAATTACTGAAATAAATGAACTTTTCCACGACATTCTAATTTATTGAGATGCACCTGTAGATTAAAGACCCATCTCTTTAACCTGGCGTACACATAATACACTATCACATTTCTATTATTCAAATCCATTAAAGGATTGTTAGTCTGCATTATTACATCATAAGAAGAGTGGCATCTACGCTAATATTAGTCTGTTTTATTCTTATTCCGAGGTCACTGTAGCCACCCAGATCCAGTCCATATCCAGATCACATGGTCACTGTAGCCACCCGGATCCAGTCCATATCCAGACCAGATGGTGGATCAGCACCTAGAGACGACCTCTACAGCACTGAATGTCAGCAAAGACCATGTCAACTGCGCCCCAGAGACAGATCCCCTATGAAGGCCACGTCACCTCGACGACCATTGGCACAAGTCCACGGGAACCAGAGGAGTCCTCTGCTCAATCTGACGTGTGTTGCAGCCTGGAATTAAACCACACCATGCTGGTTTCGTCTGGCCCCCCGACTGAGCCTGGTTTCTCCCAAAGTTTTTTTCTTCATTTCTGTCACCGATGGGAGTTGTGGTTCCTTGCCACTGTCACTTTTGGCTTGCTTAGTTGGGGACACAATTTCTGGCAACATTGTTGACTTGACTGCACATAAACCACACCATGCTGGTTTCGTCTGGCCAGAGGAGAACTTGTCCCCCTACTGAGCCTGGTTTCTACCAAGGTTTTTTCTCCATTTCTGTCACCAATGGAGTTTTGGTTTCTTGCCACTGTTGCCTTTGGCTTGCTTAGTTGGGGACATTTACTTTCTGGCAATACTGTCAGCTTGATTGCACAGACTCTATTGGAAGAGAGCTGAACTGGATGATGAAATAACTGAATCATCAAAGAACTGACTTTAACTGAAGAATTACTCTTTGTTATTGTCCTCTTGCATTATTGACAAACTATTTTCCTGTTTAATACTGTAAAGCTACTTTGACACAATCTGTATTGTATAAAACACTATATAAATAAAGGTGACTTGACTTGATTTCCCACTAGCATTTTGAGTGCTGTTGAGCAGATTCTTAAACACCTCTGATTGGCCATTGTGTTCACACGCTTAACAGATATGTCTGTGATTGGCTACAATGATCATCGCTTCAAAAACTTGTTGTAAAAACATATCTTTCATGCTCTTCATCTAGCACTTACACAGATAGACACGGGAGCCGCGTCTATCAGCAGATCCCTAATATATCTGCTCATAGACGGATCCGCTGATAGACGTGGCTTTCAAACACTCCTGTGTGTGTCTTTACAACAAGATTTTGAAGTGATGATCATTGTAGCCAATCTGTTGAGCGTGTGAACACAATGGCCAATCAGAGGTGTTTAAGAATCTGCTCAACAGCGCTCAAAATGAGAGCGGGAAATGCTGGTATCGTCACATTTTTAAAATTTCAGTACCAACTGGTACCGACATCGGTACTTTTGACAGCACTAGTTTTGGCTCAACAAAAAAATTAGTGCAACAGTTAGCATCAATCTTTTTGAGTTATGACAACTTCTAATAAAATTATGTTCGACCAAAAAACGACACTAAGTTGAGCAACATAATAATTTGTAGCATAAACAATTTTTATTTTATTTTATTTCAACATAATTGCATTATGGAACCAATTCATCTTATCTATTAAATTTCAAATGAACAGAAACTCTTTTAAATGTCAAACATAACAGTATTAAACACTAAAAGTTATTTCCTTTTACTAAAAACACATAACATTTAATTTCAAAAATTTTTTCTCCTCATCCAGTCCTATGCAAAGCATGCTGGGAACTAGAAATCCACTGTTCAATTTGCAAAGTTATCAAGACAATTTCATTAAGTAACTACAGCTTATTTATTAAAAAAAAAATAAATTAACACAGAAATTTCCATTTAAATTACAGATAATAATAAGCTGATGTAACAATCAACATTGTCAACAGAAGTCATTAAAATATTGTTTGCAACTTTAAATGTTCAATTAAATCAATTTCAATTTTTAAATTGCAACCATGCATTTATTTAAGTTGTGATAAGTCCCCTGAATTTCTTTTTAAAGTTTCGACTATATCTGAACAGAACTGTTCCTAAACACCCAGGATTTCCATAGAGTCATATTAGAAAATGAATAAACGAAGTAAAAAAACTATGTTTATGTAAAGTATGTTTTGTGTCTGCACAATGCATTTTGTGATCAGACAGGTATAATGTGCTGCATCAGATGATGAGGCTTGTGCCCTACAGCCAGTCAATCAGTTAATTCCACATCCCTCATTCAGCGCTGGTTTATTTCTCACTCCGTGGCCCTGAGGGGCCCCGCCTGTCACGCTGAATCCCCGCGGGCCTCCCTTTCCTCTGATTTAGAGCCGCTAAACACTGCTTCAGCGCTCGATTAAACTGGACACTGATCAAACCTTATTTGCACTCCAATTACACAAAC
>NW_015555811.1:0-25591 GCF_001515605.1 Sinocyclocheilus anshuiensis
TGGGATTTACCACGTCTCCGTTCCCAAACGGCAGGAAATTAGCCGACTCTAGGAAAAGCATAAGTATTAGTGTATTGTTTAATTGGGTAGTTTAATAGGCCTCTTATGTTCCTAATAGGTTTATAGGGCCTTAAATAGCTTCACCTACACTTTGAGTAACTTTTGTTTTTTAATAAGAGCAATAATTGCTTTTAATCAATCCACTGAGTACCCCCTTACTATTTGAACATTTCAGCACAGAGCTGTATGGCACTACTGACTTCACAAGTACATTCATACTGTAGAACAATATTGATAAATCATACAGTACATTAATAAAATAACTACCCATTATAATACAAGAATAACTACCCAGTGAGGCCAGCAGGGGGTGCTCACCCTGCAGTCTGTGTGGGTCCTGACGCCCCAGTATAGTGACGGGGACACTATACTGTAAAAAGCACTGTCCTTCGTATGAGATGTTAAACCAAGGTCCTGACTCTCTGTGGTCATTAAAAATCCCATGGCACTTCTCGTAAAGAGTAGGGGTGTTACTCCGGTGTCCTGGCCAAATTCCCTCCACTGGCCCTTGTCAATCATGGCCTCCTAATAATCCCCATCCACTGAACTGTCTCTATGACTCTCTCTCCTCTCCACCTGTAGCTGGTGTGTGGTGAGCGCACTGGCACCGTTGTACTGTGGCTGACATCGCATCATACAGGAGGATGCTGCACACTGGTGGTGGTTAAGGAGAGACCCCCCCACATGATTGTAAAGCGCATTGGGTGTACAGCAATACACAGCGCTATATAAATGCCTCATTCATTCATTCATTCCATCAGGAAGTGAGGTACAATTTGCCATAATTGAGCTGTGTCTGCAGCAGTATTAATATAAAACTTTTGAGTACTATTTGTACAGTCCCCATCCAACCAGGCAGAGCTTAAGAGGATCTGCCGAGAAGAACGGCAGGGGAAAAATCCAGGTATAAAAACTTGTTGCAATACAGTATATCCAAAAATTATTTAGGCTGTTATCGCTGTAATAATTAGTAGGCTATAAAAAATTAGGTGGAGATATGACAGAATCACACTCACAGTGCAATGAAATTATCTCATGGGCCACATGGAATGAGTTGATAGGCCGGATTTGGCCCGCAGGCCTTGAGTTTGATACCTGTGCATTAGAAGATGTGCAAATTGTAGCCATGAAGGGATGCACATGGCCAACAATAGTCCTCTACACAGGCGGGGGCTTGAGCACCCACTGGAATGGTCGTGCAAACACAGAAAAGTATGAAATATTCCCTATTCTAACAAATCAAAATATAGATTGGAAACCTCTCTTATTGGTGGATCTCACATTGGGTCCTGGTGGGTCACGTAATGCCTCATTAGAATTCATCTTTGCATTTTGTTTAAAATGGACAGGTTTTTAATTCAAACGAAAACTTCAGTTGACACCAGCATCTCTTACATCATTAGGATGACCATATGGTTATTTCTCTGTTGCAAGTCAACAGACGTGTTTCTGCTGGACAATGCAGGACATGTCAGAGATCGATAACTTATTATTAGACCATGTAAATATAATAATAATAATAATTATTATTATTATTGTTATGATTATTATTATTATTAAAGCCTATTTGCAGTGACACTAATTGAGAATATGCTTTAAAACATTAATCATTCCCTCGCATTTTTAACAAATCTTTCCCTCGCGGGTCAAAATGACCCGAAGCCTTAATTTTATACTTTTTTTTCTGTCCAGAAAGCTTATAATGATCCATTTTTATATATTTTTTCTAAATATTTATGTAGGTTTTTTTTTTTTGGTGATTTTTATTTTATTTACCTTATATTCTGGATATTTTTAAGAAACTATGAGCAAATAAGCAATTTGTTTACATTATTTCACCAAAAAATAAAAACAAACAAACAAAGACACAATTTCAGTCCGTTTCTATTAAAAACCAACAGATATACTTTGAACTGGGTCGCTGAGTGCCTCTGGCAGAAAGGTGGAAAAAATGACTTTACTGCCACTAGAGGGGCCTATAGGATCCTATGGGGATTCTTAACTGAGCAAAACATGTAAAATTAGGCCAACTTGAAGCTTCAGTTTGCTTGTTTATGCAGTCAAATATATATTTAGACATTAAAAAAAATCAATATTTTGTAATTTTTAAAAAAAGAATTCAAACTGAATTATAACCTAAACATGTATATTCATACAATTTCATAAATATGTAATAAATATATAATTTCTATTTACAAATATAAATATGATATAAACTCATTGGCTTCCACATCACTCAAATTTAATTAAGTAAAAATGCAAAATGACAGTAATTTCCCAGCATTAACATCATTCATGTTATAATGTGTTTCTACTGTATGTGAGTGTGTGTACCATGTGTGTTTGTGTGTGTGTGCATGTGTGTGTTTTCTGCATTGAGGATATTATGTAGTCTCAGCCATTTGTTGGGCTTTACTGGATGTCAGATTTTGTATATCAAAAAATCAAATATAATAAAAAATGCAGTTGACCCACATAGAAACGCAGTTCCATGCATTCCTATGCGGGTCAAATTGATCTGCGAGGGACACTTTTGTACATTTTTTTAATTACACCCATGGGGGCAGTAGTGGGCTAAAGGTTAAAGAGTTGGACTTGTAACCCAAAGGAAGCGGGTTCAAGTGTCAGGTCTGGCAGGAATTGTCGGTGGGGGGAGCGCTCCCCCAGCGCGGTCTTACACCCTCAATACCACGACTGAGGTAAAACCCTGGAGCATGTCACCAAACCGCTCCCTGGGCGCTGCAGCAATATGGTTGCCCACTGCTCCGGGTGTGTGTGTTCACTATTCTGTGTGTGCACTTGGATGGGTTAAATGCATAGCACAAACTCTGAGTATGGGTCACCCATACTTGGCCACACTTCACTTCACTACACTTCAGTTTCCAATTTATTTAATGAACTTATACCTCAATCATACTTCATACCTGTCACATTTATGTTCTGTTTTTTCTGTGTTCCTGTTCTCCTTCATTGGTTCCCTAGTTTTCTCCCTGGCTGTTAATTAGTACACACCTGTTTCTGTTCCTCTTGATTACGCTCCCATTGTATTTATACCCTCAGTTTCCCTCAGTTCCTTGTCGGGTATTGTTTATATTGTTGTTGGTTTTTCCCCTGCATTTTTTCCTTGGATTTATTAAAGGTACTTTTGGATTCTACTCCTTTGTCGTGTACTTCATATTACTCCAGCATCACATTACAGAATACCTGACGCAAAATGAATATTGAGGCGTTTTACTTTCTTTCTGTTTTTGTTCCTTTTTTCTCCTCTCTCGGATGGACCTGCCAGCAGTTCAACTCCTCAGCCTTGAGCAGCAGGACCGTTTGCTGGAGGACCACACAAGGGACTCTTTAGATCTGGCGTGCCTAACACGCTATCCTTACTGCTCGCTCTGTGCTCGCTCTACCTCACCAGCCTTAGCGAGTGGTCTAAGGCACGCCTGCCAGCGAATGTTCCCAGAGAGGATTTCACCAGCTCCACTCCCGATCCAGAGCCCAGCCAGCCATCACCCCGCTATACGGAGCGTACGCCAGAGCCCACCACAGACGGAGAGCCTGAGCCCGCCACGACACAAGAGCCAGAAATCATCACTGAGCCAAGCATCGACCCGGACCCTGATCTTACATCTGACCAGGCCGTAACTGAAGGAATACTTGTGGAGTATGAGGGCATGGAGAGAAGCCCCACCCACACTCCCACCGCTGAGGGTGAGCTGCAACTGGCCTCTGAGTCAATATTTAAATATTTGGAAGAGGAAAATTTTCTGTTTCTCCCATCCCTGAATCTCCTGAGTCTCATACGTTTCCTGAGCCTCCCTCTCCCGCCTCCTCTCCTAAAACCAATCATTTCCTCAGCCCTGTCTCTGCTGGTTCCTGTCAGTCCTTCAGCTCACCCTCAGTCAGCACCATCTGGGTGCTCTGATTTGCCTCTGGCTTTCCAGTCTCCAGCTCCATCTATACCCGCTTCTATTATATGACACAAGGGAAGCACATCAGTATCGACTCCATAATCTTAGTACTGGAATAGGCAACAGTTGAAAAGTGATATGCAATCGGCGCCAAATTCACTTTTCCTCCGTAATGCCCATCCTGCACTAAGAAGGGTGGGAAGTAGCAGAGTGGGATGTGAAATAAATCCCAATCTTAACACAAGGGAAGCACATCCCTGTTACCTATAAGGGATCTGTTTGCAATAATCATTCTACCTCTTCTAAAGCAACCCAGCTTACTACTGAGGATGCGTAAGGAAGCAGCCAATACTCATATGTTCAAGGGTGTGACAGACAATGGAGCTGGTGCCCATAACGAAAATCCCACTACCCTATCAGTATATAGCCCTTCCCTTTCTGTGACCTTGATTACTTGTATAGACAAGCTTAAGAAGTGATGTTTCTTACTTTTTTTTTTATTATGCAAGTAAAGAATGTGACAATATTTACAAGTGCCAAATACAGAATCACTTGGACAAACGAACATATATACTGATAGTTGACATTTCAATATCATTCTGATAACTCCTGTATATGTATTCTTGTCATTGTGAGTATGTGTGTGTGTGTGTGTGTCATTGTATCTAGGTGTGGGGGAGGAAGCATACAAATCATTGAGTATCTAACAGATTTATAAGAGATATAACAAGTATAACTAAAAAAAATAAAAAAAATGTTTGAAGACTAGTGGAGGCAAGTATTGTTAGCAATAATGATGGCAAAGATAACTATAACAACAACAACAACAACAACAATACTACTACTACTACTAATAATAATAAGGATTTCATTAAGATTGGGAAAGGGTGGAAAACATTGAAGGATGCAAGTAATAGTAATGATATTAATGATAATAGTAATAAATTATAAATTAATAAATATTTAATAAATTATGAAATAAATGATTAGGGGTTGCCCCTGATCCCTCTGTGGCTACCACATACCATAACATTAATTGTTTCTGACATTTGATTTAGCATAATTATTGAAAGGTTAAAGGTTAGTTTTACTTTACTTAGCTTGTGCTTAAACTAGCAGAAATCATTAGCTTCCCAGTTATTTTGATGTTGCTAATAATTTCCACTGTGTTCCTATCAAATTTGGGTTTAAAATTAATCATAATTGCAGCAATAATGAATGTTGATATTCTAAACACACATACATATTGTGTATTAAATAAAATACTTGGTAACACTTTCTATGAAGCCCGTATTTATAATACATTATAAGAGTATTCTTATAATAAATGCATAATGTATTATTAAAAAAACCTTATAATATATTGTATCATCTCATGAGTAATCATAACAACAGTTTTAATGTATTGTGCTATTTACTTATTCGAAGTGTCTGTTTACACTAAGTGCAAATAGCCCGCCTTGTTGGCAGAGGCTATTTACACTAGCTCCACCCACAAACGTGTCATAGAGATAGTCAACAATATAAAAGACGGCAGACAATCGTCAGCTTCAGTGGCGTAGGTGGTAAAACGTTTACCGTAGTCTTTTTGATGCGATCGACCTGTGTTCTACTGGTAAAAAATGCATAGCCTGAATGCAGTGTACGTCGCTTTGCATAAAAGCGTCTGCTAAATGCATAAATTAATTATAATAAAATTATAAATCGTACTGTATCGCATACCTTGTCAGTGTCGTGCACTTTGCTTGGCCATTTGTTGTGATAAACAGGAAAGTGTGTTCAAGCGCCAGCAAAACACAGTGTAAAGAAATACTCTTTGAGAGAAGCAGTCAATCAGCAGAAGTTAAAAGCAGCTCGTAAGTGTATTTATTTCTTGTCTCAGTGTTTAGCGCAGTTGTCGTTGCTAGGAAACGCTTGTTTTGTTTACTGTGTGGAGACGTGCTGAAATCGCGTTTGGTCTCGTACTGTATCGCGTACCTTGTCAGTGTCGTGCGCTTTGCTTGGCCATTTGTTGTGATAAACAGGAAAGTGTGTCCAGCTGAATTCAATTTGAGTTTTGTTAGATGAATATACACTGAACAAAATGATAAACAACACTTTTGTTTTTGCCCCCATTTTTCATGAGCTGAACTCAAAGATCTAAGACTTTTTCTATGTACACAAAAGGCCTATTTCTCTCAAATATTGTTCACAAATCTGTATCCCCCCTGACTGGAAGAGGTGGAGGTACTGGTCTGCTTATCTGTAATGATTGGAAATGTAATCCTTTACCATCTCTGAGTATGAACAGTTTCTTTGAATCACATTCAGCCACTATTACCCACCCTCTTAAAATCCATTTTATAGTTGTTTATCGACCCCCAGGACCACTAGGTAACTTTGTGGAAGAATTAGATGTGCTGGCTCTCAAACTTTCCTGAGGATGGTACTCCCCTAGTTATGCTTGGAGACTTCAACATCCACCTCAGGCTGCAGACTTCCACACTCTGCTTGACTCTTTTGATCTCAAGCGAGTATTAACTATGTCTACTCACAAATCAGGCAACCAACTGGACCTTATTTACACATGACACTGCTCCACTGATCATGTGCTGATTACTCCACCGCACACCTCGGATCACTTCCTCCTCACTCTTAACCTCAACATGGTTCCTGACACAACACATACCCCTACACATGTTACTTTTCGACGTAACCTACACTCTCTCTCACCCTCCCGGCTATCTGCTATGGTTTATGGATCTGCGATCACTCCTCTCTTCATTCTCTGCTAATGTCTCCACTGCTAAAAGGACATACTATCACAACAAATTTAACAATTCGCCTAACTCTCGCATGCTCTTTAAAACATTTTCCTTCCTCCTTTGTCCTCCTCCTCCCCCTCCTTCATCAACTCTAACAGCTGACGAATTTGCCACATTCTTCATTAATAAAATTAAAACCAATCAGTGCACAATTTGCCACATCACAATCTGTCAAGCACATCTTACCAGCAAACATTTCACATCCTTCTCTTCACTCTCTGTGGCAGAAGTCTCCAAACTTTCTAATCATCCTACTACTTGTCCGCTTTATCCTATCCTATTCCATCTCATCCCCTTCAAGCCATTCCTCCTGCAGTTATACCTGTACTCACTCTCATCATTAACACATCCCTTCACACTGGTGTTTTTCCCTCAGCATTTAGACAGGCTCATATAACCTATGAGAACTACAGACCGGTTTCCCTTCTTCCTTTCATTGCAAAAACACTTGAACAAGCTGTTTTCAATCAAGTCTCTGCCTTTTTCACACAGAACAGCTTCCTCGACAGCAACCAGTCTGGTTTCAGAAGTGGACATTGACCGAGACTGCCTTGCTCTCAGTTGTTGAAGCTCTAAGACTGGCAAGAGCAGATTCCAAATCTTCAATACTTATTTTGCTGGATCTGTCTGCTGATTTTGACACGGTTAACCACCAGGTCCTCCTGTCAACCCTATTGGCAAAAGGCATCTCAGAAACCACACTCCAGTGGTTTGAGTCTTACCTCTCAGATAAGTCCTTCAAGGTATCTTGGAGAGGTGAGGTGTCCAAGTAGCAACATCTAGCTACTGGGGTGCCTCAGGGCTCAGTTCTTGGATCACTTCTCTTCTCTGTCTACATGGCATCACTAGGTTCTGTCATTCAGAAACATGGCTTTTCATATCACTGCTATGCTGATGACACTCAACTCTACCTCTCATTCCATCCTGATGATCCGACGATAGCTGCTCGCATCTCAGCTTGTCTAACAGACATTTCTTGCTGGATGAAGGACCATCACCTTCAACTCAACCTTGCCAAGACAGAACTGCTTGTGGAATCACAATTTCACCATCCAGTTAGGTACATCAACCATAACTCCTTCAAAAACAGCCAGAAATCTTGGAGTTATGATTGATGATCAGCTGACTTTCTCAGACCACATTACTAAAACTGCCCAGCCTTGCAGATTTGCTTTATTCAACATTAAGAAGATCAGGCCCTTTCTTTCGGAACATGCTTCACAACTCCTTGTTCAAGCTCTTGTTCTGTCCAGGCTGGACTATTGCAATGCTCTATTGGCAGGTCTTCCAGCCAGTTCTATCAAACCTTTACAGTTAATCCAGAACTCTGCAGCAAGATACATTTTTAATGAGCCGAAAATAATGCACGTCACACCTCTGTTTATCAATTTGCACTGGCTACCAGTAGCTGCTCGCAAAAATTCAAGGCATTACTGTTTGCCTACAAAACCACCACTGGCTCTGCACCCCTTTACCTAAATTCATTACTTCAGACTTATGTGCCCTCTAGGTCGCTTTATTGTGCCATCTCAAAGAGGCACAAAATCACTTTCACTGACTTTTAAATGAAATGTTATTCATATTATTATTCATGTTATAATTTATTTGTTTAAGTTAACATTACTAAACAGTAGTTTATTATATGCTTTGACTTGGGCTACTTTAAGTGTTTTTATAAAGCATGTTTAATTTTTAATGGTTCTATTTCTTATTATTATAACCATTGTCCTGTTTTTTTACGTTGAACCACCACGCTTTAGTGTTCTTACTATGACAACCAATATGGTTGTGTGACTGCTTTGTGAACATGATATTTTATACATGTACATATGTTGGTAAATAATTTAATTGCTTATTAAGAGACATCTTAATTCATTTGTAAATAGTATCAAATCAATCCTTACAAATGTTGCTTTTTAATATTTTTGATTCTATTTTGCACTATTGTAAATAAACTTAAAAAAGAAACCTTTTAGTCTCCTTACATTCTTTAAGTTGTTTCACAACATTCCATCCTGATAGGTAAGTTAGGTGGAGGGTATATTTTGCCCCAGGTGTGAAACACATCAGTGTTCATGGCAGTTGTGTGCAGTCCATATAAGCTGTGAATGTTCTGCATACCCAAATCATTTGAACAGCTTTGGCGCCTACACTCCGCTCCGCTCATTATTGGTCCGCATTCTCATGGGTTTGTTGGCATGTGGGTGATTTCATGCACAAGATAACTGCTCTCATAAGTAGAAAAATGTGCTGTTGCTGGCAGATTGCCAATTACTTGATTACAAAAATCACGTTGTATTTGATGTAAAACTAACTTGACTAAAAGAAAAATCTGTAACTATAAAAGTTTTCTCAAGCAAAGCACAATCTAAAAAGTCCACTGAAAACATTTCTTCATAGAAATAATGTTGAAAGCACTCCCTATTTGGAAGCATGCTTGAGCAAACTTATCAATGTGAATTTTTTTTATAGTTCCATTATAGTTCCATTCATTTTCCAACTGCTTGACAAACCTTGCGTGTGTACATGTGTGTGTGTAACCATGTGGCAAGGCACCTAATGGCTATTCCTGGCAAAAGCCCTACTTTTATATTGACACCTGTCATGGTGTTTCTTATTTGTTGTCTCTGATAAATTAGATAACAGAAGAAGTCACTGCTCACCACTGATTTACGGCTGGTAACACTCCCTCACATACGGCCTTTCCAACACAAAAATTTGTTTCATGTGAATGATTGGGCAAAATGCAATACTCAAAAATCTTGTGAAACAATGCTTAGTATGTGTTTCATGGACACATGTAAATAAATCTTTTTTTTTTTTTTTTTTTACTAACCACGCATAAACTTGATTTTCTTAAGCAAAGTGTAATCAGTCTTTAGCCATTAATATGTGCATTATAACTGAAATAAGGACATGTAAAAACATCTCTAGACACCAGTAGGTTAAACAACTGGTTCATATCTCAATGCACACATCACGTATAGGCCTATACTGTTCGGCAAAAGATTCCATGCTCTTGTTTGACTTAACACCTGGCCTTAAGGCAAAGTTGGCGTGTGAACATGAAAATTTGATGTGTGTTGTTAAAGAGACTTCTGCCTTCAAATTAACTAAATTCTGGTCAAGAAAAAAGAGATAGAAGCAGCAATTGTGAGTGAGTGACCATAAAGTGATGTTCAAGCTTCAGTCAGTGGTGGCCATGGCTACCTCTAAGCACTGTCCCTTTGACACGCTACCCTTTATTACTCTGTGGCATGGCTAGGAAATTGGTAGGCCCTAATTCTCTAGGAAAATCGTATCTGGAGATACTATCGCTCAGATCCTTTGTCAATGTTAAGACAAACATCAAATGTCCAATTGCATATAAAAAACATAGCAGAATTCTCCTCGATAAGCCAAACAATTTGACATCTCGTTCAAGGGTGTACGAAAAACAGTGCAGGACTGGTTTGATGTCAAAATTTGTATAAGGAAGTATATAGCAAGAAAAAGAAGAAAGTGAGATGATAGTAAATGTGATGCTTTGCTTCGCAAATACCACAAATTATTATCTTGTCATTACCTTGTGCGTCAGTCACTTTACCTGAAAGAAACAGAGAATTTTGTTTCAGATTTTAATATTAAATTATTATTTTATTATTAAAGGCACATCATTCTTTATTAACAATTAGATTTTAAAACAATAAATATAATGTTGTAAATTACATTAAATGGAGGACATTTTGTTATGAAAAATTTTATACATATTTCTCAATATCATCATCATCATTAATTACTTAATTGATTTAATCATTCACAAATGAGAATTTGCTATTAAAATGCAGATTTTTTTTAACATTTTATTAATAGGATTTATAACATGTATATTTCTGACTTACTGGCAAGAAGAGACAGCAGTGCTAACACATATAATGGGGCAGGTTTCCCCATTTTTGTGTTTTCACAATGTGTTCTAAGAAGAAAAAAAAGAAAGAATCTTAAACACTGTGAACAACTATGGCACCAACAGCAGTATCTTTTTTAGATAACTTTTTCATCATTAATACCGATTAAGCATAACTACAAAAAATAAAAATGATTGGCTATGATTTGTTATAAGGAAATGAATCTTACCAGAATATCCAACGGATATTGTGACGCTTGCAAATACAATGATCTAAACACCCTCTTACAGTTTTTGAAACAAATGACAGATAATGTCAGTATTTATACTGATTTTTAGGAGGTGGGGTTTTCACATAACTTACAGTAATATCAATAGAGCGAAAATTGTTGCGGGCATTTCAACAATTATGATATTTTAGAGATGACAGAAACCTGTCTTACTTGCCCTCCTGGTTTTAACTTTGCAACACAGTACTGATTTTTTTCATTCTCAGCTGAGACTTAATGAATGAATTGACACATAAAACAAGTTAAAAATACCTTTTTTTTGCAAAAGTTTCAAAACCTTAATAGTATAATAGTGAGGCAAATGGCTAGCTCTCACATTTTTCTACATTTCTGCTAAAATTAATTACTTTTATATTTTTAGTGAATTGCATTTTAAGGTGTGAAATCTCAAATTAGACCTTCAATTAAACTTCAAGGTGAGAAATCCTAAATTAAACCTTCCAAATCCACATTTCACTGGTGACGTGGCATAAATCTATCATCTTATTATACAATATTTTTCTCTGTTTTACTGAGCTAAATGTAAAACCATGTTCATGTAAATTGTTAATTTTTTAACCAATAAAACTGATTCAAATGTGAAACGTAATTTGTTCATGTAACAGTTTGTCTAGTAATGAGATGTGTCTTTAGTCACTACAGTTGACCCAAAACAATGTTTTAATTCAGTTTGAATCACTTTTGAAGAAGGACTTCATTCAAACATGATTGGTGATCAGATTTTAAAGGATTAAGTGAAAGTGACGTGTGGCCAAGTATGGTGACCCATACTCAGAATTAGTGCTCTGCATTTATCCCATCCAAAGTGCGCACACACACACACACACACACACACAAACAGAGCAGTGGGTAGCCATTTTTCTTTTTTGCTGTGGCGCCCGGGGAGCAGTTGGGGGTTCGGTGCCTTGCTCAAGGGCACCTCAGTCGTGGTATTGAAGGTGGGAGAGAGCACTGTACATTCACTCCCCCCACCTACAATCCCTGCCGGTACGAGACTCGAACCCACAACCTTTGGGTTATGAGTCCGACTCTCTAACCATTAGGCCACGACTTCCCCATCTTGATTATGTTCAAGTCAGAGAATTAAAAAAAAAAACTGAATTTAACAAATTCGCATTTATCATATTCACTTTTAATGATATTGGGTTCAGTAAAACATCTGTGTACAAGAGCTATATGGTTAGGAAATTGCAGTTAAACACATAAATCAGACTTCACAAAATTATATTTGACTCTGTCACAGGATTTTGTCACAGTACCAATATTTTAACTTAAGTACGATTTCAGTCATTTTTACACCCTTGGACATTTAATGTTCCAATGTGTAGGCTATCTTTATCTTCTTCTTCTTATTATTATTATTAGGATGTTTATGTCATCATGTATGTAGAACTTAAGGCTGAAATAGTTTCTAGATGATTTAAACTGGTTTTGTGAGTTTAAAGTATGTACTTTTCCTAAGGGGTTTAGTTGACAATTTTAAGTTCTAAATGTCGGTAATGTGCATGCATGTTTATCTCAGCATTCTGGAGCAGTTTCCAACACTGTACATAGAGTATAGTACAGAAAGTCACATGTCATTTCAAGCAAGTAATTTCAGAAATGAGAACCTGTTTGGTTTGAATTGACTTTTGTAACTTCTTATATATTTTAAACAAATTGTTCTAAAAATCATAAGATATAAATAAAAAGATTAACTTGTTATTAAATTGTCATGAATTTAAGACCCCTCTACAGTTAAATTAGACTACAGTGATCCTGCACTGATTGTTGCAAGAAAAGTTAAATGTTACATACTATGAAAAGTCTTTTTATTCCAATTTTTCGTTATAAGAATATTGAATTAATTGTGTATACTGTATTGTATTTATTATTTACATATTTCCAAAAATAAGCTTTCTAAGCTTTCAATTATCAAATGACAAATAATTTACAAATAACTTAAATCACCAAGTGACAGTATAAACAGAAGCACCAAACAGTGAAACAAAAAGTATCCGTAATCTGCATAATTTATTCATGTTATATAGCATTGCTGGTATATGGAATATTATTCACAGATTTCAAACCTTCTGTAAATGTGGCCACATTGTCAAACATGCAAATAGATCACGGAAATAGCTACTCTGTAGATATTTGAGATGCTTTCTGTTTAAATCATGTTCGGATTGCAGAACAGGCACTTCTGTTGCCAAAGGCTTGTCATGTTTTCTCAAGAATAATCTGGGCAATGACTGTCAACATGAAGACGGTAAAATGTGGGCAATTAAACTGTACATTAACTAAAATAGTCTGTTAAAGATCTGCTTTCTTTGAGGTATCTCTATATAGTCTACTTATATTTATTATATTATACCTATGTTCCCTTTAAATTAATTTTATCTCAAATTCATTTTTGTCTTACTTTGCTTTCAACTTCCATTCACGTTTGCACATAGTTCTGTTCTACTTTTCTCTCTCTCTCTCTCTCTCTCTCTCTTTCTCAGACACACACACACACACACACACACACACACACACACACACACACCCTAGAATAACACAGATGACTTGAGTGAATTGAACTTGACTGGTATTTAATTACGTGAAGTGTCACTGTTTGTTTGTGTGTGTGTTTTGATTTATAGACTAGGGGTTGTGCTGAAAGAGTCAGCACAGAATAGTTGACGCTTTGAGCCTGTGTTAACTAGTCAGGGCCACATGACATGAACTCTTCTATTTGCCAGAAGACATTCAACCAGCATCATATGTGGATGTCACAGAACTAAAGTATGGTGGAGTGCTGCATTGATTATATACTCACTTTCATAGTAGTTGTGTATTACCTCAACTGCCCTCTCAAGAAATGACTAAACTATTGAATTTAAATGATCATTTTGATGAAATTGTAGAACAACATGTTACTAGGACTGAAATGCTAGCATAAATAGACGTCCTTACTAAAAACAATGAAAGTTACGATGCAGAGAAAAAATGTGACTGCTTACAGCCATTGTTTTATGTGCGGTGCAGAGGGGCACAGAACTGTTGGCTGACATATGAAGACAAGAGTTCAGGGAAGTGGGCGTTGATCACTGCAGAGACAACCAGTGATTGAAGTAAAGCAACTGTGTCCATATGAAATTCTTCATGCTGCAGCCACCTCTCCATTCTAGCCAAACCAGTCTAACCAAATTAGAATTTCTTAGCTTATAAAGGAAAGTGTCTTCTGAAATGTACCATGAGCAATTTTACTGTCAGTATGAGGTGAGCTTTATGGAGCAGAAGTGGAAAGACATATAGCCTACTTACCTCACACAGAGTTTCGTCATCTCACCAAGATAATTGAACCGTAGGAACTGGAGGTCAGAGATGTGAAAAAGAACCTCATACCACTGAACTAAATAGAGATTATAAAATATTAGAGATTATAACATGTAAACACAGTCAAAATGAAGTCTTGTTCACCCTAGCCATGCAATGGAAACTAAGGGTGAAAAGGCTGATGCTCTTGCCAATCACATTCAACACCAGAAAATTTTGAAAGAGCTAGATATGGAAGCCTAAGCCTCACTAAGAGTTGGACCATAGGATGTTGAGTTATTCATGATAAGTGTTAAGCTGGGGTTTGTGGGGCCCCAGTGCAGGTTGTACCCGTGTGCCATGTTTGAAATCGTAAATAAATAGAACAAAGACACAATAAACAATGTTTAAGTTTTTTCAAGGTGTTCAGATACAGAACTAGAATAATCAAATGTAAAATATCATTGCATAGTCCTCACTGTATAAATTAAATATAGATAAATTCTTCTTAAAACTACAAAGTAATTCAGTCAAGAACAATGAGTGATTATCTCTTTTTTATTATTTTGGATTATCTTTAAGGACACTGACAGCAGCTAGTAAATTAGGCTAGTGCATTAAGCTCTTTTGCGTCTTTTTGTGCTTGAATGTTTAAATTGATTAGGTGTATTTTGTTCGTTCAACTGCAAGAAGATGCAAAGGAGAACTCAATTCGGGTGTTCGATTGTCTGAGAAGCGGCACTCTGTGTGCGCACCGAACACAGCGCATGAGTACTCAATTGAGTTCTTTTGCATCTACTTGTATTTAAATGCTTTAAAATCTCTTGAATGTTTTAATTGGCCAGGCTTAAAAACACGTGCAAATTATAAGCTTTCGTGACGACGCGCAGCAGTGGCTCATCAACTGTCATGAGCGTATTTCATGCTGCTCTCGGGTAGTTGCCGGGGGCCCCTATAATCGTCATCACCTTTCACCCCACTAGCGATGGCCCTGATTACAGACACTGTAATTGCAGGCTTTTCATTGTTGATCAAGAAGAGGCATACCACCAAGGATTTATGGCTGAGGGATCCAGACATCTGACAGCCTTCATCATACCATGGGGGTTATATGAGCGGGTAAGATTCCATTTGGGCTGACCAATTCCAGAGAACCATGCTGGAATCCCTACGTGATGATTGCTGTATACCTTGCATACCTGGACAATATAGTTATGCAAAGACATTTGAGTCCTGAAAGCGGTACAACAGCATGGGGTAAAACTCAGACCAACAAAATATGAGTTCTTTAAAAGAGAAGTCAAGTATACGGGACGTCTTGTTTGTACTGAAAGTAGTTCCAAGACCTCAAATCCATTTTATCACTGAGCGACAAGTCACCAAACACCATGGGGAAGTATGAAGTTTGATGAGATTCTTAAGCTATTACAGAGCATACAGTCAGAAATTCTCCAGAACTGCAAAACTGGTTTATGATTTTCTGCCTGAAGTAAAGGGCTATAACCAGACATATGGAAAGAAACAACAAAGCATATATATAGGAACACAAGTAAAGTACAGAACAAAGTTTACAAAGGGAATTATAGATTAGTCACCAAATATTATATTGCAAATGTGAAAACATTTGGATTTATGGCAAATTTGGATTTGTGTTGAAAAAGATGTAAGAAAACATACATTTGGATAGCCATATGTAAGCTTTGTATTCTGTTGTAATCTAATTTTCCACAATTTTAGCAATATTGCACAAATTATTCCACTGGACTACATATAGAATCTCTAGATTCTTATCCCCCCCCCCCAAAATCCTCCTTTTGTTCACTTTTAATCCCTATATTTGCATTCTTTATTGAGGTAAAATAGAAAACAACTGTAGATCAGATATACTTTTACTTGTCAAAAACAACAGAAATATCAGGAAATACTGGTCATTGCAACATGTCAGTTGCTGGCAAATTAGACATTACTAGTCTGGGTATTCATACAGAAATGTTTTCTTATATGATTTAAAAATTTAGTGTGGCTTAGCACTGTTGCCTCAAAGCAAGAAGGTCCCTGATTTGAGTCCTGGCTAAACTAGGAGGTCATGAAAGGTCATGTTCTCCCTGTTGGTGTGGGTTTCCTCCAGGTGGTTATTTCCCCAAAAGACATGCAGCATAGGTGAACTGGATACTATACTGTGTGCATACTATACACTACACTATAGGTGTGCCCTGTGATGGACCATCCAGGCTGGCCCAAGATGCTATGATAGGCTTCAGCATTTCTGCGACCCTGCAGAGCATAAAGATTTTTTTATTTTTTCATAACGCAAATGGGAACACAAACGTAGTGTCCTGTTCAAGAGGGAAAGAACTTGTTTTGATAAAAGAGAAAATTTATACCAGAGGGGAAAAAGAACAGAATGAGGAAGTGAGGTGAAATAACAGTCATAGTAAATTTAGTTTGTAATTATACATGCTTCTGTGACAGCTTTGTAGTTTAATTGATGCTTTGTTGTGCAATGTTATGTTTAATGCAATGTAATTTGGTTTTCCATGGTTAACCTAGGCTATTTGTGTTCAATCATTAACCTTAAATCATTAAAAACTCACATAATAAACAAGAATAAACAAATCAATAAGTTTACATTTGTATGCATTTACTCATTTACTAACTGCTTGTTTTCTTTAAAAAATAAACACTAGATTTTCTAATCTTTTTGTATTCTGTCTATTAGTTTTCTTTTATTTACTATACAGTAAATTGATTAAAAAACATTTCATCCAATAATGTCAGTACAGTCAATTCAATAATATTGCTGAATATAGTCCACAATATGACCAATGAAGTTGTAAAGGAATGTTCGCTTTGACACGTCTGGGTTGAACAGCATGTTTGTGTCTCTCAGCCTTCAGCAGGATCCCGGCATCAGGTACAAGTGGATCATTTATTTTGAATCATTATAAAAATAAACATAATATTAATAGTGTTTAAATAGTATCAAATGCTGTAGTGAAATCCCACTACAACTGAGAATTTAACTGGTTGAGGCAGACAAATATGGGCCAAATTCCAGTCAATAAATCAGAGTGGAGATTCTTGATACTGAAGCATTTGCTGAACAGTTTTGATATACATCTGTGATGTGTGGCCTACAGAAGGAAAAATAAAGAGAAATTATTAGAAACAATGTATGTGTGTCTTATTGCATTGATGACATTCATTAAAGAAATAAGTAAACATAATACACGTAAATGTATTTTCAGTGTAAATTAACAATACAACAGTACAATGAACATATCAATGGGCTGTATCATATCCAGATCCTAAACAAAGTATTGCTCCTAATGCAGTACTCAAAAAAACAAGCCATTATCCAGCAAAGCTTGGAGCTCATGGTCATCTTCATTGTCTATCTGCTTATTTGTAAGATAAAAACTGCTAGCTTCTTTGTAATGTGTGATGAATGTATCATACTGTTCTGAGATCTTCAATAACACATTTCTTGTACAACTGCTGGTACTGTATAATAGACTGTAAAAAAAAAAGGACGACGCTTCTCCACCTCCTACCACTATAGAAAAGTAAAGCCAAAGCATCTCAGTATAGCCGCTGCCATCTTGAGTAAATGACGTCATTTGGAGTCAGAGTCTGCGCAGTAGAGATTCGTTTGGAGCCCGAGTCTGCGCAGTAGTGTCGTGAGGTGGAGCCGCGGTATCAAACTCCTGCCCATACTCCCGCAGACTCAACCAACCATAACGACATGCCCCATTTTTATAGCATTAAATTACTAGCTAAAATCAACCTTATCACAAAAACGAACAATTGAACATATATCAGCATGATAACAACTACCTTAAATGACCAAAACCATCTTTCGGAAAATTGTATTGGAAGTGTAATATATTTTTTTATTTTGACTCAAGTCCCATTCGTTTACATGGAGAGGGCGGGGTTTATGACCTGTACTGCAGCCAGCCATCGGGGCGATCAAAGAGCTTCACTTTTCAGGACGTGTGAGGCACACCCATAATTTTTCTTGATTTTCTTTTAACCTTCAATTAATTCTTAATGAGTAAAGTTGCAAGACTTTTTATATTGCTCTGGCTATACTGGGTCACTGGATATATGTTCCTCATCTTCCTTTGTTATGTTTTCTATAAACTTAGAGCTGTATGCAGTAAAACGACTACTGCATAATAAAGCGTTTGTATGCATCAACCAATTGCTTAATTTATCTTTCATGTTGTAATTTTGTCTTTAAAGGTTTAAGACATAAAATTTAAAGTAACAGGTGAATATCAAGTAAACGTCATATAACACATAAAAACGTTTATATACTGTTAATGTAGTTTGAGTGACGAATGGAGCTCAAGCGTAGTTCAGGCAGACTACAGCCAGCATCAGCTGACGTTCAGAAATGTAGCAGTTTCCCCGGTAACCACAGTACACAAAGCAGCGCAGCAGCTGACTTTGAAACATGCAGCACACATATTCAATGATATCATAGCCTTTTGAAGTTTAATCCTCATATTAAGCTGTATCACAATTCTCGTCGTCAAATTTAAGACTTCCTAAAAGCCATTATTAAGACTTTCTTGTACCATTTAAGACTTTTAAGGACTTTTCACTCACTGAAAGTCCACAATTTCGTGACGTAATGCTGCTTTGACTGTTGGGTAGAAGTTAGGGATGGGCATATCGATCCTGATGTATCGATATATCGATACTGATGCGAGTATCGAAAGTATCGATACTCAAATAAAAAATATCGATACTAAGGTGTGGTTTTTTTTTTTACCAGTGATTTTATTTAACAAAAAAATTTATGTGTACAATATGTATTGAATTGGACGAATAACCTATGTTAGCGAATAATTGTGTAGGATAGAACAATTTTCCTGCTCAACTGAACACATGATATGAACACCAAAAGTGCTGCAGGACAGAACTAATCAATCACAGATAGTGTTCACTCACTGCTGACAGTGCATTCAAACAGGGCTGTTTCCCAAAAGTATCATAAGAAATCACTGATGTTTTTGGGAACGGCAGAACAATGCTTATCAGAGGACAGAAAAAAACATTTATGTTTGAGTTATTTCACAATAAACAAATTGAAATTATAGCCTACATAGTTTGTGCAATTACATTTATTTAAATTGAATGTTAAAAGTTCATATGGTAACACTTTACTTGAAGGGGTGTGCATAAGACTGACATGGCACCTTCATAATCATGACATGACACATGTCATGAATATGAAGGAGGTTTTATGCATGTTTATGACAACTGTCATTAAGTGTCATTCGCTCAGTTGTCATTTTTAATGCAAATATGACATTATTTGACCTAACCCTAACCTAACCCTACCCCTACCCTTACCCCTAACCAGTAATGTTAATATAAATCATAGCTGTCAGAATAAAAAGTTTGCATTTTATGCGTGCAACACCCTGTCACTGGCAGTCCCTTATGAAAATGAACCATGGTGGTTTTACTAAAGTGACCGTAGTTCGACTATAGTATTTGTAAATTTCCCACAACAGTAAACATTTTAACCACATGTAAACAAAAATACAACCTAGTAAGTTGCAATTAAGGCATATTCAATGTTGAAATGCATTTCAAATATAAAGTCAACATTCCTGGGCGTGTACTGAGAGACTGTGCAGTGGAACTCACTGATGTCTTCACAGCCATTTTCAACATCTCGCTAAGCCAGGCTGTTGTCCCCACATGCTTCAAAGCCACCACCATCATTCCAGTCCCAAAGATTGACAATAAAGCAGACTTGACTTGACTTGACTTGACTTGACTTAAGTGGATATCTTTACCCATTTTATTCTTAGTAATTTAATTACTCGCGAGCACCCTTCTGAAAGCTAAAATAACGAATGGGGCACCGTACGGTCTCGTGGACTTAATGGATATGCACAGACGGCCATTGTAGGTCCACAAGAAAGCAAGTGCACATGAAGTCTACCCATTTGGGACAGGGCCTAATTAATCCGTACTCACACTTGCTTTAGTCTGTCGCACAGACATGCGCTTGGTCGGCTTCAGTTCGGTCCATTCCTTCATCCAGAATCTCTCCAGACCCTTCAGATTTCCAGCTGCATGTTGATGCTTCTCCTCTTCCATTCACTGCACTCATTTTCTATAGGGTTCAGCTCAGGGAACTGGGTTGGCCAGGGCAGAAGCTTGGTTTTGTTCTCAGTGACCCATTTATTTATTTATTTTTTTTTATTTTGATGTTTGTTTGTGGATCATTGTCCTGTTGGAAGATCCAACCATGGCCCATTATAAGATTTCTAGCATTGACAGTCAGTTTTACATTTTTTATCCATTGGTATTTTATAGAATCCATTATGCCATCTATCTGAACAAGATATCCAGGATCTCCGGCAGGCCCAAAGTGCTTCACAAATCAAGCCACCTTGGTGAACAGTAGCACATTATAATTTAAAGGGTCATGAAACCCCAGACTACTTTTTCTTAGATTTTAGCAGAGGTGTTTGTGTTGCACATCATAGAAGACAATGTTAGCATCCGATAATTTTAACTGTTGGAGAAAACAGGTTAATTTTAAGCTTTTTTGCGTCATTTTCATCTTCCGGGTTTAAAATCTACATTGTGTTGACGTCACAATTTGTGACGTGGCAATGGACTAATGGTGCGTTCAAGTCATGTCGGATAGATCGTATTTACGAGTTGAACGCACATGAACGCCACCACAAAGTCGTTATTACGAGTGGGAAACTCGAAATTTTCTTTAAGCCCCGAGTTTCCGAGTTGGGGGCGTCAGTAAGAAAACGTGTCGGATGGAATGCAGATCCAAAGACTAGCATCATCTGTATTGATGGTAAATTTGTTGAAATTAATAAAATGATACATTTTTTGTAATGTAAAATAAAACTGTTACATATACAAAATATTATATTATTGTATAATTACCAAAGAACATATAATGATTCAGTTTACATCACCGTTGGATTTTATGGAAAAGAAATTCAATCGCCATATTGTTCCGACCAAAGTGACTTGAACGCACCTGACGTCGTTATTACGACTTGTCAACTCATAAGTACGAACGTCCCAGGAGGACTTGAACGCAGCATTTTAGTACATCGATGACACGTTGGTGTCTATTAAATTATTCATGAGACAGCGTGTTCTTATCCTATGAGAAGACGCTTCGATTAATTATTCACAACAGCATGTGTTGATTTGCTATGACAGACACTTCAGACTGTGAGACTGCATACATTAACTGAGAGAAATGTTCATGGATTGAAGAAGACTGTTTGTTTTTGCTTTGTAATAAGAGTTCGGCACAAACGCGATTCATTCACTTGGTGAGCATAACCGTTTTTACTGTGACACAACCCGTCAAAAGGCTTATATAAACGCCACAGAATAAGCCTTAAAAGTTCTCAGAGGTGCAACAGCACGTTCATATATATGTTTTCGATGCAGACTGCAAATGGCTGTGCATTTATTTGTGTTTTAACTCGATGGGAGCAAAATGAAACTGTCTGTGTTGTCTGTCTCCCCTTACGCTGTTTCATGACCCTTTAAAGAGACTTAAACAGGTTGCTGTTTTTGACAAGGTAAAAAAGGTGTTGTTTTACACGACCATTGAGGAATTTCAACCAAAGTGTGTTACAGACATTTCATGAAGATCCTAAAGAATCATACCAACTTGTGGAAAATGGGCATCCAATATCCCCTTTAAAGTCCAGACTGTGCATTTTCTTACTAAAGATCAATCAAATAATGCAGTTTGATGTTTATTTCATTCAGATTGTCCCTTTTTTTTTTTTTTTTACAATCTTTCCGTAACACATTTCACAGCAAGACAGAAGTTTAATATTACTAATATTTTGATCCCAAGGTATCAATACATGAAATGGAACGACACCTCCATACAAGCGAAATTAGAGGGCATCTATGGCAACTGCTCAATATTACAAATTGAGATGATCATGTAGAGCTCATCAGAGGAGTTCATGTGTACATGACAAAAGAAAATAAGGTCTAAATAGAAAGTACAAAGAGGAAAAGAATGGAAATGGTCATCAGATTTGGCCCACATTCAGCTGCGGTGTGAACGGAGCCTTAATTTCACGCAGGTCCGTATTTTCTGGTGCCATTTGAAACTGCTGAGCCATTTAAACCTCTTACCACACAAGGAACACAAATAGCGTCTCACATCTGTGTGACTTTTCAGGTGTATCTGTAAGTGTGATGGCAAAAGACGTTTTTTATTACAATGATCACAATTAAATCGCCTTCCTCCAAAGTGAATGCCCTGGTGATTTTTGAAATTGCTACTTTTCGTAAAACTTTTGTCACACTCTGAACACTGCGGTTTCTTTCCAGAATGCGCTCGCAAGTGACGTTTCAGGGCTCCTTGATATGTGAAACACTTTTTACATTGGAGGCATCTGTAAGGCTTCTCTCCAGTGTGAATTCTCATGTGAGTCTTAAGGCTTACTTTACGATTAAAACACCTTCCACAGTCCTGGCATTTAAAAGGCTTCTCTCCAGTGTGAATTATCATGTGAGTCTTCAGATTTCCTTTTTGTGAGAAGCTCTTTCCACACTGTTTGCATATATAAGGCCTTTCACCAGTGTGATCTCTCATGTGGTAATCAAGGGATGGTTTATAAGTGAAACGCTTTCCACACTGAGGGCACGTGTAAGGTTTCTCTCCAGTGTGAAGTCTCATGTGAGCCTTAAGGCTTATTTTATGACTGAAACTTTTTCCACACTGTTGGCATTTGAAAACTTTCTCTGCAGAGTGACTTACTACATGCCTGTTTAGGCGTTTCATGCTTGTGTAACTTTTTCCACACTGATCACATATGAAACAGTTCTCTCTTGAGTGAATCCTCATGTGCTGACTAAGAGTTACTTTACGTCTGAAACTCTTTCCACACTGATCACATGTGAATGGCTTCTCTCCAGTGTGAATATTCATGTGATACTTGAGGTTTAGTTCTCGTGTGAAGCTCTTCCCACACAGTTTGCAGGTATAAGGACTCTCTCCAGTGTGAGTTGTCAAGTGGGCATTAAGGGCTGCTTTATATGTGAACTTCATTCCGCACTGAACACACATGTAAGGCTTCTCTCCAGCGTGAAGTCTCATGTGATTCTTGAGGTTTACTTTATGACTGAAACTCTTTCCACAGTCATGACATTTAAAACTGTCCTCTTTTGAGTGAATTCCCATATGGCAAGTAAGGGTTACTTTACGTTTGAATTTCTTTCCACACTGATCACACGAGAATGGCTTCTCTCCAGTGTGTATGTTCATGTGATACCTAAGGTTTAGTTCAGTTGTGAAGCTCTTTCCACACTGTTGACAGGTGTAAGGCTTCTCTCCGGTGTGAACTCTCATGTGCCTTTTAAGGGCTCCGTTTTGAGTGAAACTTTTCCCACATTGTTGGCAGGTGAAAGAATTCTCTCCGGTGTGAATATTCATGTGGACTTTAAGGTTTCCTTTTTGAGTGAAACTTTTCCCACATTGTTGGCAGGTGAAAGGTTTCTCTCCAGTGTGAGTTCTCATGTGGACATTGAGGTTTGGTTTTTGAGTGAAAGTCTTTCCACACTGACGGCAGGTAAAACATTTGTTAGATTCTGTATTCAGAGCTCTTTTTTGTGATGAAGTCTTTTCTGTCTGTGTAGATTTTTCTCCAATAATGAAATCATGTTTCATGTACAGATTTTTCTCTTCCATTTCATTCAGTTCTCGACTCTCCTCTTTCAGTGTCTTCAGCTCTAAAGGGAAAAAATACAAATACAAGTTAACCCTAGTGTAATGGCGATCTACTTTCCTTTCCGTTCTCCATCATCTCCATAGGGAACCAGCACAAAGGTTTTGACGAGTAAAACCATAAACTTTCAGTTTACAGTTTACTTTTCATTTGTCAGGATATAACAAAAATCGAACTTAAGAACTATTTACACTTCTTCAAGCTTCAAATTAAATATGGTTTCAAAGAACGGTCAAAAGACTAACACCAAGCCCCTTCCTTCTTACGGTTCAAAATATCAACATTCACATGCATATTACTTATAAAATCGAAATTGACCTATGAAAAGTCATGTATGCAATATAAAGATCACAAAATATGCAAACTGTATATCAAATAACAATCACTCTTAATATAAAGAATATAATAATAATAGAAAAATATTACTAATTTCTTAATGTTCTTTATGGCTCTAACACCCAGTTTAATGGCACAAAGCAAGACATCAAAACCAGCATGAAAGCATTAGAGCAGGGCTGTCCAAACTCGGTCCTGGAGGGCCGGTGTCCTGCAGAGTTTAGCTCCAACTTGCCTCAACACACCTGACTAGAAGTTTCTATGCCTAGTAAGAGCTTGATTAGCTGGTTCAGGTGTGTTTAATTAGGGTTGGAGCTAAACTCTGCAGGACACCGGCCCTCCAGGACCGAGTTTGGACAGCCCTGCATTAGAGCATCAAAGCCAACAACGGGAATGCTAGAATCCTATACACCAGTGTTTCTCAACTGGTGGGTCAAGGAGTGTACAGTCAAAGAAACTACATCAACAACAAAAAACATAATTATAAATGTTTTTCTTGATGCAAGACTTATTTTGAAAGATGTGCGTGAAAGCTGTTGACACTTTTTTTTCAGTATCTGCGGTCAGATGAGATCTTGTCAGGCTTAATGTCAATCTCATTCTATTGTTATTTTTGTAACTTGTTATTGTTATGAAATAAAAAGTCTCTCACCTCAGAAAAATGAACTATCCTGTCCTGTCAAGATGTTATACTGTGCTTGTAGCACACTCTTCAATTGCACGTGCAAATGCGGCAGTGCACACTGTATATCATTTCACTAAAGCGCAAAAGAAACCACGAGCATGCAACATGTGAAATAAAAGTAAAGTACCAATAAATCACATAACTGGTACTTCGTGTGTTAGCTGCGAAGGATTTGCATGAAGGGATGATATTTTTTTCAACAAATTATATATCATAAAGTGGGTCATGGCTTGATCACTATGGGAAAATGTGGGTCCCATGGCCAAACAAGTTGAGAAGCACTGCTATTAGGGCTGTAGCTAGCGATTATTTTAGTAATTGAGTATTCTACAGATTATTCCATCGATTAATCGGATAAGAAGTAATTTTTATTTATTAAAGAGCAATACTAAATATACAAGAGATAATAAGATGGATCTCTTAAAATAAACAACTAATTTGTTTTCTTTTTAGAAAAATTAACATTTTTATTGCTGAAATTGCATACATTAATAACCGTGAAAACTAAACCCATTTTAATGTATTTAATTGCCAAATTGCATTCAAAATGCAAATACAAATATAAAATATATATATATA
>NW_015555811.1:25711-36541 GCF_001515605.1 Sinocyclocheilus anshuiensis
TCAAGCATGACATAAGCCTTTACTGTCTTCTTGGAAGGCTTTGTGGCTTTTGTGAGGCAAAAATCAGTGGACAGGAAGGTAACTTGGAACAAGAACAAGAGACCATACGAAATTTTTAAACACATTTTTCTGCAACATGAAATTATAGTTATTTGGAGAATAAACCCTCTTAAATGGCCCTATACATACTGGTGTGTGTGTGTGTGTGTGCGCGTGTAAAACTGGTTTTTGATAACCTTCATATTCTGTGTGCGGGTCAGTTCACAGCAGTGATAGAAATGAATGTTCCAGTAAGTTTAAATAGATTTTTACATTTTATGGCCATTTTTACCTTTATAAAGCCATATTTTTTTTCTGTGTGCATCATCTTTTGAGTCAAATTCTTAATCAGTCAATTAGAATAATAAGACATTTGGGCTGTTACCAAACAAATGATATCAACAGAGGGACATGAATGCATTTAACCTGCAGTTACAAATGCACAAATAATATTTTGTTATTTTAAATATAAAACATTGAATACTGATATTTAAAATTATTTTAAAAACGAAAATCCACCAGCAGGTGGCAGCAAGTCACTGTTAAGAAGTGAGTCGTTGTGATTGAACCGAATCATTTAAATGGTTGATTCATTCAGGAACGAAACGCCGTCATGTTGCACAGAGACGCAAAACAGCGCGGTGGCTGTGTTTGGAAGTTTTTTGTTGGCAAAATAAAGCAAAAACAGGCAATATAGTGTCTAAAACGTAAGTCTCATAATATTACCTTCTTGTTTATTGAACTATTGAATAAAATCACATTTGTAATCATGCTGATTTTAGAGGTGAAAACTGGCACTCTTCGTGTGATATTGACTAACTTTCTTTTTGTGGTATTTTTATGCACAATGGCGTTTAGTCTTTCACAAAACATAGCTAACGTAGGGACATTATAACTAGCCACCATATTGATTTAAAGTTTTTAATATGTCCAGCGCTTTTTTTAAAAGTCTGGTCCCTGTTTTTATACAGTCTATTGTCTATGGTCTGGTCCAGTGTTTATCGGGTTGTGCGTCAGTAATAATGGTCTGTGGGGAAACACGGTGTTCCGTGTGTAGTTACAGTAAATGGACTAAACGAAGCCTCGAGGCAAATAATTTTTTGTATTCGA
Organism: Sinocyclocheilus anshuiensis; assembly: GCF_001515605.1. NCBI lineage: Eukaryota > Metazoa > Chordata > Actinopteri > Cypriniformes > Cyprinidae > Sinocyclocheilus > Sinocyclocheilus anshuiensis. The sequence goes on from NW_015555811.1 coordinate 26,861, forward strand.
GTTACTCGAGGATTCGTTTCAGCCCTAACTGCTATACACAATCTCTTGTAATACCATTTATCAAACACAGCTTAACCCAGGAGAACTAGGACCTATAGCATGAAGCCGGTTTAACTGGCTAGCCAGGTAAGTTTCAGTTTAGTTTGTGATAACTTTTACGCACCATGAAAGTGGTTTGGCTTTTAGCTGTGTTCATCGTAGCTTACACTCCACGGCTAACCTGCACTGGGGCAGGTTATGTTCTGGTTTAGAGAGTTTTTTCGAGCAAAGTGACGCGTCTGACACAAAGTTACTAACACAAAGTTGTGCTGAACATGAACAGCTCTTTTCATCTTGCTGTGTAAATGTGTTTAAATTTTTCGTATTTTTCAATCTTTTAATTTTTGGTAGTGAATCAGTTTCAAGGCATGTGATTGGCTGTTTATTACTGATGTCACACTTTCATGTGTCATGCTGATAATCAGCGTCATGGTACCAACAAAGCCGGATTGGTTTGGTTTTGACAATTCCAAGAATAATACTGCAACCCTGAGTTTGTTCAGCTACCATCATGGTACAAGCCACTGGTTGATTATTAGCTCAATCCCAAATATGCAAAAAAAACAAATAATAATAATTAATAAAAATAAATAAATAAAAAGTTTTCCTCTAAATAAAGTTTTGCATAGAAGCGGTTTTTCGTACCACAGAAACTAGTGATGCTCCGATCCACCTTTTTCGCTTCCGATACCAATGACAATACCTGGGGTTCAGTATTGGCCGACACTAGGGCTGGACAATAATTCAATATCAATATGTATCGCAATACAATTTTTTTCAATAACGGTGATATGATTTCTAAACACATTTCCGATATTTCGATATACATTACCAGTGTTTTCCATACATTAGGGATGTAACGATTCACTCAACTTACGATTCGATTCACGATTTTGATTTCACGATTCGATTCACGATTTTTTTTAACAAAATGAGATTTAAGACAAATTATAAATTAAATGTGTCCTTTTATTATTGCTTGGACAAAATACTGTACGTTTCTTTGTGAAATTGAAATATAACACTATAATAATATACTAATATAGAACTTGTAACTTTTGTTGGTTTTGATTGCTTCTATTGTCCTCATTTGTTAGTCACTTTGGATAAAAGCATTTGCTAAATAACAATTTAAATATAATGTAAACAAAACTAAATTTAAATTTTAAAGGGGTCATATGACATTGGTAAAAAGAACATTATTTTGTGTATTTGGTGTAATGCAATGTGTTTATGCGGTTTAAGGTTAAAAAAACACATTTTCCATATAATGTACATTATTGTTTCTCCTCTATGCCCCGCCTTTCTGAAGCGTGTCGATTATTAGCTCCTCGTTCTAAAAAAAGCTTGGTGTGCAACTACTCCTTTTACTCCTAAAGATAATCGGAATTGTAAAAGGTTTGCCTTTATTTGTGTAAATTAACAATAAAAACAAATCTTTGTGCTTTTGTAAAATAAGCCTAAACAAAAATAGGATGCCGCTTTCTAGGGCTGTGCGATACCTTGTTAAAAAATGCAATATTCGATATGCGATACGATATTGCTTAAAGTGTGTAAAATCAATTTAAATTACATTTTAAAATATTTAAAAATGAATATTATATAACCAATTTGTTTCACATTCTTTCTTGGAAAATAAAGAATCACTATAACTTCTGAAAGTGACCAGCAGTGTTTTAGCATTATTAAAAAAGTAGTGAAATAAAAAGTGATGAAAATGTAATTTAACATCAATGTGAACATACAAACAAAAAAATTAATGACACTACTTTAATATCAGAAATCACAGGAATAAATTACATTTTAAAATATTTCCAAATAGAAAACGGTTATTTTAAATAGTAAAAATATTTCAACTGTTTTTACTGTATTTTGGATCAAATAAATGCAGGCTTGGTGAGCAGTAGAGAATTCTTTAAAAACATTAAAAATCTTACTGTTCAAACTTTTGACTGGTATGTTAGCCTATAGTTTGAAGTTAAAGATATTAATAAGGTTAGTCTGAGATGTTTATTTGACAGTGATTTCACATTTCTTGTTTGTATGAAGGATAAATACAAATAAAAGATGAATATTAATTTATTTGTGCTGTTTAAAAAAAAAGAAAAAAAAAGTTATATAGGAAGAGGTTTCATAGACTTGGCAAATTAATTTTTCATAAGTTTGTAGGTACAGACATCTGTTGTGGGCGTTCTTGACCGTTTTTATAAGGCTATTTTTAACAGTTTTCATATCGATATCGGAATTATATCGTATCGACCGAAATTAAGAAATATATCGTGATATAAATTTTGGCCATATCGTCGGAATTATATCGTATCGTCTGAAATTAAGAAATATATCATGATATAAATTTTGGCCATATCGTCCAGCCCTAGCCACTGATATGACCAGTGCAGTTTTTTTTCTTTTGAATCAATGTAGAATTTCTATATCTCTGTGAGTGGAACTGATAATCACAATTTCACAATCTACTAAATACGGACTACTTCATTATAAAGAAAAATATTATAAAAATACAAATAAATATGAAAAAATATATTTATATTCATAATCTATGACAATAAATATATTATAAACTAGGTTAGAGGATAATTCAGCAGCAAAAGTTATTCTAGAAAAACCAGTGCACTATAATTACAAAACTCCAAACATTTACTGAAAAAACATTATTTAGTGGGGAACAAATAAATGTGTAGCACTAAATCTGATAAAATGTTACACATTGCTATTTGTATTGCTAGAAAGTTCACTCACGAAAAACAATATATTTATATATAAATATATACTATAAAATTAAAAGACATTTTAAGAATGATGCGCTCGAAGCAACATGGAATCACAGCACACAGCGTTTCGCATTAAAAATTTCAAAGCACAAATGGAAGAGATACTGATGCGTATTATATCAGTTAAATCTGTTCTTTTAACATTTATAAATTTCAGTTACTGTGCACGTTAAAAACAATAGTCTTTTCTACTCCCGTTTTGTTCTAACAGACACCCGGTAGCAAGTAACATGATTTAGAAACAACAATAAACAAGCAAGATAAAGTCCTTTTATGCAAAATCATAGACATTTATCTACAAGCACTGAATGATCGTGGAGCGAGTTTCACCGAGCTGACAGTGTTTATATGTAAACCTAAAAGCTAACCAACTGTGTTTGCATGCTTTACATGCAAATAACGTACTTTTGTGATTGTGAATAAGTGCAGTGTCCTACCGCTGTGTTAACATATGATGTGAATGTATGTCACGGTGTACAATATATTGAGACTGAGGCGCCAGCACTGCAACTGATAGAATGTGCGATTAATCGAAATTGAATCGCAATCGCGATTTGAGACTTTGCGGTTTGCTAATAGCAAAGCCTGCGATGTGGACACGATATTACTCTGTTCCAGAGCATAAGCAGCATTAGGGTTGGGTATCGTTTGAATTTGATCGATTCCGATTCTGCTTATCGTTTCAGATTCTTATCGATTCCTAATTCCGATTCCAATAAGATAAAAAAATCCATTAAACAAATTTTAAGTCAAATATTTAGATGTCAAACATATTTATTCTGTTTTATGTCTATGGTTTTATCAAAAAAATACCACAGAAAAAAAACAACTAGACTAATATACATTTCAAACATTAAATTGTTAAAGACAAGTAAACAAATTATTTAGCAATAGCATAAATAAATAAAACTGAACAAATGTCAGGTACAGAAATTGAAATAAAAAGTTTAAAAACCACTGTATTGTTTTCTTCTCATAAATAAAATATTGATTAATCCTCATTAAATTTACGAAATATATTCAGTCAGGTGATGATTTTCTTTTGTTCTTTGATTAACATTAATGATAGGCAGCACGTTTATTAGACGGCTATCTCTTTAACACCGAACACACACAGCTCTAAAAATACTGTTACACATGCGTTTTCTTTCTCATCTGTGTACGTTCACTTAAGACAAAAAAACGGCTGTGTTTATGATGATATACCGACGTATTTCGTGCATACTGGTCGATAAATGTGAAAGAGAAGTCAGTTCTGGCCCGGAACAACCTTTGTGAAAATGCACGGAACAGTTCGAGAACGGACACAGGTCGGGAACCTGCATCGGGACCACTGTTCTCTGTGCTCGCGCTTCAGATGTGTGCGCTGCACGCAAACAGTGTGCAAGTTCTTTCCCTTCCTACACTTAAATAGTTTAAAATCACATTAAAATGCGAACGCGGGAATCGTTAAGCGGAGTCGAAATGCACATGTCTTATCGAATACCCGATTATTGGAAATTTGTAACCGGTTCTAAAATGGAACCGGTTCTCGATACCCAACCCTATTAAGCATGACTGCCAGGCTTGAGTGGCAGCCTTACTAACCAACAGAGTGAGTGTATCTCCGTTCTCCCCAATCAGCAAAGTTCTAGCCAACTGCGTAAACGCCCACCATAAAAATAAAAAAAAAAGCGGGAGAGAGAGAGTGTGTGATTATGGCGTCTACAGGGTCAGATCGATAGTTAGGCAAAGTAATACTAAAGAAAAACTCATGGAATATGAGATTACTTCGGCTTCGAAATGACAGACATCAAACAAAAAAGGTAACGTTAATTTGCAAGAGCTGTCTCACAACACATATCAAGAGCTCCCTTATCGGTTCTGCTTTCAGTACTGGAGAATAAAAGATGCATTCTTAGATGTTTTTATTAGTACATGAACGTTATCTTGCACATTTTATCTCCCCAACAGATTCTAATTTGAACAGTATATAATGCATGTTCGCTCTTCCCAATTCAGAAGACCGCACACACAGCCTTTGTCTCGGAATGCTTCTCATACTTGCTCCTCTCTGCCGCGTCTCACGGAGGAACCACGCTGTGCATTGTAAATAATGTTTTATACTTTAAATAATTGTGTAAGTAGTAAAACACCACAAACGGGGCAAAAATGCATTTTAAGTTTTGAAACATCTGCTTTCCTCTTTTACATCACCTACACAAGTCCGGTGAGAGAGAACAAAGTCAATAGTTGTGGAACTCCAGTAAGTAAGGCTGTCAAGGCTATTTTATTCACTTAAACATCGGATGAAGTGATTATTTTCTCTTTAATACAGATGATGGCAATGTATTTTTCGATGAGTCCGCTATGTTAGCAATAATAAAGTTACCTGCTTGAGGGAAAGGGTTGCCAGGTTTTCATAACAAAACCCGCCCAATTGCTACTCAACTAGCCCAAACTATCCGCTTTTCGAGGGGTCCCCCAGTAAAATTCGCATTACGGGGGGCTAAAATACACGTTATTGGGGTCGCTTCAACCCGCGGCGACAGTGATAAAGTAGCCCAATTCCACAGGAAAACCACTGATTTGGCAACACTGTGACAGATACAACGGACACAAGCGCCGTCACGGCGTGAGCACAACAGCTTGAAGGCCCTGTGTCCACCAAAGCGTTTTTCCCCGCGGCTAGCGTGTTTTTTCAGTTGTTCTCAATGGGAGCGCCGCGTTTTTTAAAACGCCAGGAGCGTGCGTATCATAGCAACCAAAGCATCTCAACTGAAAAAATGCTGCGCCACAAAAAGCGCTCTCAAGCGCTCGCAGCTGGGCATTTTCAGCAGAGCGCCTGGCGTTTTCAGCTGGCTAAAAACGCTTTGGTGGACACAGGGCCTAAATTGTCTAATTTGGCACGGTCTCCCTGCTGCACTAATAGTAGTAAGCCATTTCTCTGTGAATATATATCCTTACAAGTACAATTTTAGCTGTATTATTTGGGTGCCCTTCAAAAACTGCTCTTGAGAAACTGTTTATTGCCTACTGTTAGATGAAATTTACGCCCCTGAAATCAGCCTATGTAACCTATCCCAGCCGGCACATGACCGACCTTCAACGTTGAAATAATGACAGTTGTTGTTTCAACGTTGAAAAAATGTTTAATGCTAAATGGTTGAAAAAGGTGAACAAAAACACAAAACAACAAATTTTTTTTTTTTTTACAAGATCTGTATGTTGAATCAACTTAATGTCTTCAACAGAATACAAAAGAAATTTCTGCCTTTTAAATTATTATTATTAAATGCAGATCATTATTTTATTAGCATCTTACAATATTTTGATCATGAAACCTATTCTAAAATCTAAAGGTATATGTTCAAATATTATCATTATAACACAAAATAATGATCTGCATTTAATAATAATAATTTAAATGCAGATTGGTTAATCTGGCTGTCATCCAGGAAACTGGCCAATGAAACTGTGAGCGCCTTTCTAAATTTGAAAATATGACCGTTATTATCGTCTTTCTGAGTGAGGCGTCTGACTGAGCTGCTGCTCGTTGAGATTGCTCGGTCGGTCCCGAATTATTTTATATTCGCCTGTTAAATTTTTATTTTGAGCGAATGAGTCGTGACGTCAACGGAGAACAAAAACTGGTATGTGAACACAGGAAGGGTCAGATGTGATCTGCGAGGTCCTGCAAACATACGGGCAAAATCAGCTAAGAAAATCGCTATCTTTATTACCTTTCAAAACTAGTAAAGTATAACGTAACCAGAGTTTATAAATGGGTAAAGGACATGTAACCTGCAGAAGATGAATACCTGTGTGTGTAGTTTTGTATTGCTTTATCACAGATGGTAAAGTTAGATGCTCATCTGATGTTGTTGCGAGTTATGTGTTAATGTTTGTCTTTTATAGATTTTTCAAAATTTTTCTGATGTGAATGCCATGCATTAGGTGTGTTATATTTTTAATCGTATAATAGTCTCAAAAGCCCTATTCGGACGGGACTAGTTTTACAGGGGGACGTTAGAGAAATTTGTGTTTCACAGACGTACTTTGAGATTTTAATCCCGTCCAAATCTGCCATGTCTGTCTTTTTCTCACACGATCTCTGTAAAAATTCCAGAGCAAATTACCTACTGTTTTTCGGCAAATTTGGCGGTCCTCAGAAATCTAATCCCGTCCAAATGCGAATGTCTGTGAACATTTTTTTTTTCCAAAATGCTTTTTCTTGTGTGTTTTGGTCAACGTGAACTACCGTACAATCTCTAGCTAGCACGCCGGTATTCAAGTTTCTGCTTTCTGTGCACCAATAATGGATGTAGTTGTGTTTGGTATTACACTGCGAAGAAATAAAAAGTGAAATCAACAAGAAGAGCCAAATCACGTAAACTGTTAAGACTGGCTACTGTAGTATCAGTTTCAGGTAAGATTACTTTCATTTCTGCACTCAATTACATAACGTGTAAATTATATAAGTTAAAACGTTTTAATTCCAGTGGGTTTATTATAAGAACCCAGTTCTATAAAATCATCATGTTAAATTTTTTATTAAATTTTTTTTTTCAATCTAATTTAAAAATCGCAGTATCGGTCAAAAAATAAAAAAATAAATAAAATAAAAATCGCAATTAGATATTTTCCTAAAATCGCACAGCCCTAATGTGCACTGTAGCACGATCCTATGATAATTCTTCAAAAGCAGATCATGGAGAAGTGAGTCTCATTCACTAAGCTCATTGAGATACCTGACCACTTGTGTCTGTACCGATCAAGCCCATTAATTTCCTTTATTATGTTACACTCCTCTGCTTCCTTGTTTGACAAGAAAGGTACAGTTTTATATCAGCATGTTGATAACGTTTCTTTAGTCATACAGCAGTCCTACAGTCTGAAACATTGTATTGCAACAACCAAAGCAATAATCAAACCAAAAATCAATAATGAAATTGATTACAAACGAATTTGATTATTGATTAATCACATCTGCGTCCAGTGCATGAAAAAACATCATGTCACTTTACAGTAATGAATAACGCATTTCTTTGGACAAAACACATCAAAATACTGCAGGACAAAAAGTGAGTTGCTGTGGGAAAAGTGCATGACTCAAGTTCAAAATTCAAACAGGATAGTTTAACGTGTGCTTGTCCTGCTTTGACAAATGCATGAGTTGTTTAATGATTTTAATGTGCTTTTATCAGTACATGTTTACATCTTACAGTTATATCCTTATCTGTAAATGTTAGAAAGTCACAATGAGGCCTATTTCTTACCAATCCTTACACACTATTTGCATTATTTTCATTGAATATATATTTGTCATTATGACAATGGTATTACTTCACTATAAAAACTAAGAAACAGCACTCACTCACAGCATTATATACGAGCTAGTTGATCACTCACATTTCACAGTTTGCCTTATGTAAAATAAATATTTTTTGTTTGAGTTTTTTCTATACTGTTGCATAATTAGGCCTAAGTGATAGAAACGGATGGTTTTCATAATTTAATTTTAATACGAATTTTAATGTCACAAAATAATTGTTTTGTTTAGGCTACTTATTTTTCTGATTTCAATAGGCATTTATTATGACATCACAACTTGCTAGTAGGAGCTTCTCATGTGCACTTAAAGGTGCAGTGTGTAAATTTTAGCGGCATCTAGCGGTGAGGTTGCGAATTGCAACCAACGGCTCAGTTCCCCGCTCACCCCTCCCTTTAGAGAAGCTACGGTGGCCGATACAGGACTAAGATGTCCTCGTTAAAGACAGCAGAGAGCAATGAGATTTCTTTACAAAGGTAAATTAAGGAATTGTATTTACTTAATTATTTAATAAATCGATGTTATTGCGAATTAATAGAGCCCGACCGATAGGGGTTTTTTGGGGCCGATACCATTATTAGGGAATAAAAAAATTATACCAACATATCGGCCGATATTTCGGCAAAACGATATATCGGTCGGGCTCTAATATTAATGTACTTAATATATGTACTTAATGTACTTAAACTTAATTAATGTTCATCATTGTGTCAGTGTTTTATTCGCAAGAACAACAAAGTGATGAAACGTGCTGTGTAGAGCAGTTTGTCCATTTAGGGCTACTGTAGAAACATGGTGGCACTTCCATGTAAGGGGACCCGCGGTGTATGTAGATATAAATTGCTCAATCTAAGGTAATAAAAACATAACGGTTCATTAAGTAAGGTCTTTATACACCTCTGAAAACATATTAATAAATCGATGTTATTGCGAATTAATAGAGCCCGACCGATAGGGGTTTTTTGGGGCCGATACCATTATTAGGGAATAAAAAAATTATACCAACATATCGGCCGATATTCTTTGTGTATATTATAGTACAGTACCAGTCAAAAGTTTGGACACTTCGCGCTGTGTAGAGCAGTTTGTCCGTTTAGGGCTACTGTGTAGAAACATGGTGGCGACTTCCATGTAAGGGGACCCGTGGTGTATGTAGATATAAATTGCTCAATCTAAGGTAATAAAAACATAACGGTTCATTAAGTAAGGTCTTTATACACCTCTGAAAACATAGTTATGTATATTATATTGCATTTCTGTCAATAGATCGATGTAAATATTACACATTGCACCTTTAAAGGCAGTATTAGTATTTGATTGGTCATCTAATTTCAACAAGTCTGCCCACATGAGGCGACCCACTCCATGACAAATAAAAGCATTTTAAATAGGACACTCATTACATTCTTCAAAAATATCAGAGTTCAGCTTTGAAAAATGAAAACTAACCTATTTGTTCCTCAGTGTCTTCTTGTTTGACTCTGAATGCTTCTTCAATCTTCATGTCTTCACTCTCCTCTTTAATAAACTCCATCTTTTTAA
>NW_015555811.1:36685-44379 GCF_001515605.1 Sinocyclocheilus anshuiensis
ACATTTGACTGGTACTATATATAGAATACAGTATATACATAAACAGAATATATATACATACACATTTTTTGCAATGATCACTCAAATCAAACAAATTAAAAGACGCCATTATTTTATTTGAAAAAAAAAATAAAAAAAATAAAATAAAATAATATATATATATATATTCATTCGATCATATAAGATTTTAAGCTGTCATATGGTCAAGTTACAACGTGCCCCTCAGATGTTACAATGTGTTCCACCTACGGGGCATCTTGTCACATTTCCCTTCTAAGGTAATAAAAACATAACGGTTCATTAAGTAAGGTCTTTATACACCTCTGAAAACATAGTTATGTATATTATATTGCATTTCTGTCAATAGATCGATGTAAATATTACACATTGCACCTTTAAAGGCAGTATTAGTATTTGATTGGTCATCTAATTTCAACAAGTCTGCCCACATGAGGCGACCCACTCCATGACAAATAAAAGCATTTTAAATAGGACACTCATTACATTCTTCAAAAATATCAGAGTTCAGCTTTGAAAAATGAAAACTAACCTATTTGTTCCTCAGTGTCTTCTTGTTTGACTCTGAATGCTTCTTCAATCTTCATGTCTTCACTCTCCTCTTTAATAAACTCCATCTTTTTAATAGTGTGTCACGTGGATCTCTGCTGCTTCAGCAGGAGTTTCTGTGTTTGGACACTTTGTCCTGTTTAAGATGAGGAAAACAGACAGTTAATGGTCTCTGATTGTATTAGCCAAGACCTCCCAAAATCACATCTAAATGACATATTCCACATTCACGAAAACATTTGCAATAGATTCGGAAAACTTGTCATTATTCTTGTTTGTGTTTTCGTTGCATTTACACCACTCTGAACAGCAGATGACGTCAACATTTGGTGTTTCGAAAAGCAACAGTGAATAATTTAGTTCAATTCATTCAGAGTTTAGAAAGTTGCATTTCTCGAATCACAAATTGCCAATGACCAAATCCGTGTTTACAATGAACTGATTCACGATATAGAGAACAAACTAAGAATCGAGAGGGAGTAACATCTTTACCCTTACTGTCTGTTTCTCACAACAATAACGTTAATTAATCCTACATAACGCATTAGAGTAATACAGTCAATAATAATTAAGCTATTTAGCTGTTATTGCAAAAGTATGAAATAAAATGAACGCTTTGTATTGATTTAAACACTTTAAAAGCTTCAAAACACAAACCTTTCTTCAGCCTGATCGCAGACGCCAGAGAGTTGAGAGGTGCGGCGCAGCCTTACAACGTCACATCGCCAGGCAAAATAAAAGTCCCGTTCACAAGTTAAAATCACAAACGTGAATAGAAATCTGCATATAAGCAAATAATACGATGCATTGCGATGCTGACATGAAAGATTCTGTATCAATGCATAAAAACAAACGAATATTAAAAAAACGCAATTAAATATCTGCTTTGCTGTAAGTTGCTTGTGTCCTTTAGAATATGGTTTGCTCATGGCTACGAGAGGTCTGCAGGGGTAGCTACTTTAAAGAACACTTTGTCTGGAAATGTTTTGGAGGCATTTTCAGACCCTTCTAGACACTTATATATGTTGGAATCATTTAGTATCTTGGTTTTTAACGATAATATGATATAACGAAGGACTGCTGTGTTTTATTTCGGTACAGTAACACTATAATATTGGCCAAATATTTTATACACAAATCCCTGATTCAGAAGTTAATTAAAACATTTCTCAGAAGCACTTATATAAATGAAAGGTTAAAATGTAACGGAACAGTTCTCAGTTCTCAATCTCCTTGTAACGTGTTGTGATGTGTTGAGGTTTTTATATTTATTTCATATGATTAAATTGAATGTCAATAGTCTGTCTATATCTGTGCTATATTTGTAACATGGAAATGTAAAAAAAAAAAAAAAAAAAAGTTTAAAAAAGATGCATTTATTTTTTTAAATAAATGTATTTTTAAATGTACATTTCTTAAAAAACAATCAAACAAACATGCAATATGAACTAACAGCGAACTTGTAGTATCCATTAACATGATTGGATTTAATAATTAATAATAATAATAATTTATGCATTTAGCAGAGAGATATATATATATATATATATATATATATATATGCTCTATCTAATGGATTTACTGGATAATGATTAGGAATATGATTTAGAATTAATAATACTAAAAATACTTTTACTCAGTTTCTTCCAGTTAACATATTTTAGAGTTTGACATAATAAGAATGAGGTATTTTAAAATGTATTAATACTTCTCTAGATCTGGAAATTATACTTTTAATATTTCTTATATAGGCCTATCTAGTTTTTTTCCTAGATCTTGGGTACCCAGTTTCTTCAAAGAAAACAAACAGTTGGTGAGGGGTAATTAAAATAAGATATTTTAAGGCTTGTTGTTTTATTTTAAATAATCTGAAGTCATCATGTGGACCTCTTGGAATTTTGCTGATTTTGAACTAGGGGAGTGGGCCGGACCCCCTGGTTAAGAACCACTGCAGTATAAGTACATTGGACAGCATGTTACGACCCTCTCAGCCATGAAATGTTTTGTGTGAATGTTATACAATGTAGGAAACTCAGAAGTGAAGACCAGGAGACTCTGATGTATCTTCAATACTCCTTGGGACTAAATTGATCCTCTTTCTAGTATATAAAAGTATACTTTTAAGTATACTTTAAGTATAACAGTAGTAAACTTTGAGTGCACAACTAGTTTACATCTATGTTTTTAGTTTGTACTGCAACTATACTAAAAGTGAACTTATAGGTATACTGATAGTTTACTAATTACATACTTGTAGTAGTTTTAGTACACCTTGAAGTATAGTCTCAGTAAACTACTAGTTTAGTAGTTTTATACTGCAAGTATACACGTAAGTTTTCTTTAAGTGAACTTTACATCATACTTTAAGTATACTACTATGTCCTTATTTAGGTATTAATTTGTATATATTTTGTTATATGAATATCTGAACATACAAATATCAAAAGAAAGAACAGGGTATCTGCTTGTAAACAAAAACATTTTATTCTAGCGTCATGCATTCTTTTTTATAAACACTTGAATGTGGGTAAGTTTCATTAAAAAAAATAAAGAAATAAACAACATTTTGAACAAAAAGCTGAAAAAAGACTATGAACTGGATTCTGAATGATAATCAAAACGTAGATGGAGTCAATCAACACCCCAAAGCTTGACAGTCATTACCTCTTCATGGGTCGACATTTTATTCAATAACGTTACACAGTTTTTTTTATTTTTATTGAAGCTTTTTGACATTTACAGGGTTTAAACATAGTTGACACATCTGAGCTAATATAAATTGCCCAGGTGGCCATTCATTTGAATTCTCTGCAAAGTACACATTAAAATACAGTATTACCAAATACATTATTACAAGAAGAAAGAAAAAAAGAAAGAAAAATTACATCCCTGTTGGGTTGTTATTCAGTCCTTCCACGCCAGGTTCCGCATTCCCAGCGCTAGTAAATGTCTCTCTCCAGCCCCAAGATATAGGTAAAGAAGGGGTCCCATACTTTATAGAATTTAAAAGGTTTGTCTTTTAATGCTGTTGAAAAAGCTTCATATGGAATAAGACCTTTGATTGTGTTAATCCACTGTGCTATTGATGGAACTTGGTCTGTTATCCAGCATACAAGTATGTATCTGGGGTTGTTATCTGGGTTGTTATGTAAGGGTGTGAGAAGTGAAAGGTGGGAGTCGAGCCCTTCTGTTCTGCGGACTAATCTCCATATTTTAATCATATTCTTAAGAATAAAATTATCTTTAGTTAGAATTCGCTGTTTTTTGGGTGAAAGATATAGTAAGTTGCGTAGAGGAATTGGCCCAAGAGTTATGGCTTCTGCGCTTATCCAAGTTGAGTTTGGATCGTTTAAGTGCCATTCCAGTATAAAACGAAGATGGGCAGAAAGCTGATATAGTTTAATGTCCGGGGCCACTGTACAAAATAACTGTACAGAAGATGTAATAGCGCCCCCTACCGGATAACAATGAAAACATGGATTCCCGGACCACAAGTATAGCTCAAATATATTTAGACTTGTTCTAAGTATAAGTCAAGTATACCTAAATGTCATTTTAAGTATATTTCTGAGAAGTACATAAAAAGTAGACAAAGTATACTTTCCTATTTTTTAGTTTAAAAGAAGTATACTAATAGCTAGGCATGGGCACTGTTCATGATGCACGAACTATTGGAAGAAAATCCTAAATATTGATTTGGGGGTTTATATGAATGTGTTTCTGAGGGGAACTGACTGTCTTCAGAAACGTTTAGGTGGTATTTTCTTTTCATCTCGTATAATTCACATTAAAGAAGTGTTTCAGCGCAGCTCTGCTTTGTTTACTGTGATAACCAAGGAAACGCTGTATCAGCGCCTCCTGCTGTCAGAGAGTGAATCTGCGTCTCGTTCAGAGCTTCTGCTGTTTGTTTCGTTCAGGCATGTAGTATAATTTCACAAAGCTAGTCAGAACATTCTGTTTTTGCTTCAAATTGGGTTATTAGGAAATCAAATTATATAAATAAATTATATAAATGATATGTATATATGAATTATATAACTAAAATTAAATAACTGTAATTACAGATTTAGGTTAAATAAAGATGTCATTCTTTATTTTTCTTCTTTTTAGGGCAGCAGTAGCTCTAGCAGCAAATCAACCATCCACATCAAAAGCTGCAGGACAGCCCACATTTCAGAAACAAATCAAAGAAAAAATAAACAAATACTACTGTTCCAAATATTCTGTATGTTGCTCAAAATATATAGTGTTCAGTTTTTTTTTCAGACATTTAAAATTAACATATTTTAGAGCTGTAACAAAAATACCGGGATACCGTGAAACCGTGATATGTCTACTTAAGGTTATCATACCGTCAAAATCTCATACCGGCCCATGCCTACTGATAGCACACTTGAATAAACGTCTTTTTCATAAGGTTTTCCACTGTCTAAATGAACTGGGTGATGATTCACTAATACAGGAGACCCAAGGCTATCTGAAATCTGGTAAAATAAGAAAAACCAAACTCTCCTCTTCAAAGTGGTCAGCTGTGGTTTAATATCAATTAAATACGACAGAAGTCAAACAGTATTTACATGTTTTCAATTCCATTTGATTTTTTTTTTTCTTTTTTTTTTCTAACACCAAATACAAGAGTTCTCAAACAAGATTGGTTCCCAGATTTTTTTTCTCTGCTGTTTACTGTCAATTAGCAAAATGTGACCAAAAGCATGAATCTTACTGGTTCACCAGTTTTCTCACAGTACAATGGAAAACAGAATAGAACACATCTCCATAAAAAAATGAAGACGCATGGATGGCATGCAAATGTTTGTGTATGTAAAAGTAAAATGTTTAGCCAACCAAATTTTCACACCAAACATTTGTCTTGGTATGAACAGGCCTTAAATCTCTCTTTTTGACTGTCAGAGTGAAGAGTGTTATTGCTCTTTACAGGATGATTGATTGTGGTGTCACAGATGAAGGTTGTGCTGCTCTGGCTTCAATTCTGAGATCAAACCCCTCACATCTGAGACATCTGGATCTGATTCAGAATGAAATAGGAGACACAGGACTAAGTCTGCTCTCTGCTGGACTGAAGGATCCGCATTGTAAACTGGAAAAACTATTGTAAGATTGTTTAAACATGCCAAAATCCTGCTCCATTTATGGTAAATAATGAAAAAAAAAATCTCTCTCTTAAGCCGCTCTGACACAGTGACTATGTCCAACTGCTTTGAGCGCGTGCATGGCATCCGGTGCGTGAGGTGTGTACGCACTCTGGTGTAGTTTACGCAAGTGCCGGAAGTGATCTCTCGCGCGTATACGTCACTCATGGGTTTACAGCACAGTGCACAGTCACTGTAGGTACGACGGCTAATCAAAATAGTACTTACTTGCGCTTATCCGGATTGTTCAAACCGACTTAAAACTAAAAGATTACGTTCTCTCGCGCGAACTTATTCGGGAGTGGTGACTTTCCACGTATTCCCAACTTCTGAGCCTGCTCTCCTGAAGTTATGGTTGATTGCTCTTCGGCTGGATATCAACACACCCATTAACATAAACTACGCCAGAGCGCATACACACCTCACGCCGTGCGCGCGCTCAAGGAAGTTGGTGTAGCGTCTGGACCAATCAAACACACAATATATATTTTGTTAGCTATATTTAACAAATACCCTGTAACACCCCTCAGTTAACAAGCCATACGAGGACCTATGGACCCTTCCCCCGAAATGCGTAACACCCCAGGAAGCCGAACAGGCCCCTGGTCCCCATGGCAACCATGACACCTCTGCTAGACCAGATCCATTTACGATCTGTGCATGTTTTTTTTACTCCCATAGATTTTGTTACCATTGCCACGCATTGTACGACTGATAGACTGCAATGGCTGGAGTTAAAAATCTCCGTTTGTGTTCTACTGAAGAAACAAAGTCACCTACATCTTGGATGCCCTGGGGGTAAGCAGATAAACAAATTTTTATCAAATTTTTGGGTGAACTATCCCTTTAAGGTTTGGTAACTGTGGAATAACAGTGGTATGTTCGTCTCATTTAAGTAATAATTTACATTTATTTATATTTAAGCTGTGTAGTGGGATAATGCACTGGTTTTCAATTTCAGTCCTGTGGACCTCCTGCTCTGCACATTTTGCATGTCAGATTATGAGCTCATTAGGACAGAGATCCTTGAACTGAACTGAGTGTGTCAGATAAGAGAGACATACAAAATGTGCAGAGCAGGGACAGGAATTGAAAACCACTGGATAATACATAGTTGGTCTCCAATTTAAATCACAGTCTGGGGTCATTACCTGACATACTTAATGTACGTAAGTAAGAAGTAATTTACCCTGATTCACTGAATTATTGAAAAAGAATGCACAGCTGAGGTGTAACAATTACTAGCCTAGTTGTGCATTATTTTATTATTATTATTATTATCATCATTATTTTTTATTTTTTTAATAATTCAATGGCTCATTATAAATTATTTCTCACTTATATTGAGCTTTTTAAATTATGTTTTCATATATATAGTAGTGATGCAAAGTCCGACTCATTTCCGCGAACCGGTTCTTTTCGGACAGATCGGCTCATTTAACCGGTTCAAAAAGCCGATTCATCGGTTTCTGACGTCATCAAGCAATAACGTCTCTACGCATTTCTTTTCTAACAATTCAGTGCCATGTTGTATCAATTGAAACATTCAAAAATAAAGTTATTTGTGTGAAAGCATATTGCTGATTATTGCCATATAAATTCACTTAAGTTAATGGTGTTTGTGGTCAGTTTCATTCGCGGATCCTCAGATACGACTGACTGAGCAATATTGACTAGCGTACAACTTGGATAAGATTCCTAAAAGTTTCGTACCTACAACACACATTACAGACATTGATGCACAAACGCAGATATGTTCTACATGTCTACAGTATAAAGAATGAATAAACCAGTTGCTTAAGCAACTTTAAATATAATATGCATGCACAATAAACTATTGTAAAATTAATTTACATCACTCGACAGAAAGGTTTTTGCAGGTTTTAATAAAATGTCAATTAGTAACCGTCATAATAAACAAGCATATTTCCAGTACGCGCCTCAGGCTTGCACAGTATCGTCAACTCACTCATCAGA
>NW_015555811.1:46553-53503 GCF_001515605.1 Sinocyclocheilus anshuiensis
ACCGGCTCAAAAGAACGATTCGTTCAAGAACCTAACATCACTAATATATAGATATGTTAAGATTTTGGGGTAGTCACATAAAAATAGATTCTGACATTTATTCTTATCAAAATGAACACTCTCTCATTCTCTACAGGTTGTATAATTGCGGTTTGACAAAGGAAGGTTGTGGTTGGCAGTTTGATTCCATTAATTGCACTAATCTCTATCACGATATTGACTTTATTTCGATATTTTATGTGCAACCCTAAACCATGCATCACAAAATTATTTTATCTCACAATAATAGAGCCAATAATTTGTTCTTAAGTTGTTCTAAAGTGGCTAAAGCAGTAATGTTACATGCACATCTATCTTTGTCATACTTACAGGATTTAGATGTTAGTCTGACCTTCCCTGGATCAGCTGATGGTGAATAAAGAGCCACTACAGAGACATCAGCAGAATCAACGCATACAAACCCGTAGTGATGGATGGATGTGTTTGTGTAACTTTCCATAATGATTCAATCCTATATCCAAATGTAAACAATTTGTTTCATCTTTTTGAGTTTAAACTGAGACCCCATTTTGCATAATAATATTATCAGCTGTTTGTGACAGTTTGTGTGTCAACCCATAGTAGGCTACAATAGATATTCATCACGGCTGGTTCAGACAAGAAGGCGATCTATTTGTAGATATTTACTTAAAAGTCACTAGCATTGGGAGGCATAGGAGAATTGCAAACCACTGAAATAGAGAGCTATAAATACACAAACTAAATGAGAACCAAATGAGACACAGGTGAACAAAACCAAGAAAACAGGAAATAAACAATAGTAGGAAGAAACAGAAACAATGGAATGGAAAACTTCATAAGAGTCTTATGACACAAAACAGGCAAGACATGACAATATCAAATTAAGTAGAAACAGGTGAGCATAATCAGTAATCAAGGAAACAGATATAAACATATGAAAGTGAATTATCTTTAAACAGGAACACAGAAACGATGGAGAAGAATACAAAAAGAGTGCGGGGCAAACTTAAAAGTAGGAGATTCTTACAAAAATAGAAACGGCAGATGAAGCGTGACACTGATTTCTCTGTGGTTCAAGTGTCTTCTTTTATATCATGAAGTTTATTGGATTTTATCATCCGCCAGGGGAAAACTGTTAGTCTGATAACTTTGAAAAGTAACACTCAACAAGCTATACAATTTAAACATAGCTAATAAATTCACATTGAGAACATTCAAATTTTCAATTCAATTAGCCTTAAAACTCTCATTAATATTTGATCAGTGTCCCCTCTTTTGTTTCTACTTCAGCCTCTTATCAGCTGTACAGAAACACCTGTCTGAAACACATGCAAGACGGATAATACATTCCTTGCTAACAGTTTTTTCTGTCCCCTACTTTTCCTTACAGAAGCTTCTAGTTTAGCAATATTCTTGGGGCGTCGTCTTCTTTGACTACATGTTACACGTCAGTTATATGACAAATAACATTTCACATTACAATCATTACAGACAATATCTGTTTCAGCAATAGTGTAAACATTCATTTAATCTCAAATTATTTACCAACACTTCATTCATGGGTACCACACACATTCATTGTAATGAAGGAACTGTAAATCTGGACACAATCTGGTTTTCTGCCCCGCAGTATAACTAGTAATTAGAATGAAGTATTACTGCAGTTTTTAAGGATGTCTTGCATCTCTGTAACTCTTAATCTTTGAGTGTCTGTCTGAGACATCTAGTGGATTTTTTATCATATGTGACTTTGACAGACAGATCTGCCGTGAACATGATAAACAGCTGGAAATGTACTGTATCACTGACCAACAATGCATTTGTGTACTGTGTACAAAATATGAGCATAAAAACCCCAACCAAAACCACACAGAGGACAGAGAAACAGGTATGAACTTAAAGGGATAGAAAAAAAAAAAATAATAAAACAAATCTGTTATCATTTACTCACCCTGATGTTGTTCCAATCTTGTATGATTTTCTTTTGAATGTCACATCAGTTTTTATATCTAATATAGTCCAAAAGTTTCAAGCTCCAAAAAGGACATATAACTCCAGTTGTTTAATCCAAGTCTTGAAGCAGTGGAAAGTCAGTTTAAGTCACTCTCAAATCAAATCATTGATCAGCTCCTGTGTACAGAGCCCAAATCAAATGGCAGGGGTGTCCATCTTCGCTCCTGGAGGGTCAACATCCTGCTGTTTGGTATGGCAGTACAACACAGCACATGGTTGATGCTGAGAGAGCATATAATAAGTTGCAAAAGAGAAATCAGTTTGGTCTTGTGTGTGACTTGATGGTGAGTAAACGAAATGTAATTTTGGGGTGAACTATCCCTTTATATCTAGGCAATGATGAAATAATACTGACACATTTTAAGTTAATTCATAATCTCATTTCAGAATGAGATGAAATTCATTTCAGAAAAATAAATAATTTTGGCTCACCATCAATATTGGATTAATATCAATTGTTCAAATTATGATTTCATGAAAGTAGTTTTAACATTTACTGTCATTTATTTGTCCTCCAGAAACAGTTAACTCTGTCCTTCTACAGCGTCTCTGACACAATGAGCCTCATCCACACAGTCCAGACCACATTCACTCAGCCGCTCTATCCTGAGTTGTGGGTTTATTATGGATTATCAGTGAAACTCTGTGATGTATCAGAATAGACTGTAGAGATTCTACCCATAAAATTTTAAATGTGAGATTTTATAGTCGCTTATTTTCTCTTCATTACATTAATACTACAGCTGAATTTCTGTCACTGAAATAACAAATTCTCATAAAATTACATAAATTCTCATACAGACAGTAAGAACAGTGTGTGAGTCATGTTGAGTTTAGATGTATGTCTGTGCTGTTCGCAAGCTCTCTGTGTGTTGATGGAAATCACATTAGTTTAGTTTTTATTATTATTATTATTATTAAAAGTGCCTTTCAAATAATGAAATAGTCATAAACTGGCTTTGTTAAAAAAGATTATCCTAGAATAAAACAATTTATAGTTTTCCGTCAAGTATAATTGTGACCTTGAATAAACCACACACTTTTACTAACTGTAAAAACATCTTCAGAAAAGGCTGCTATTTGTTTCATTGGCTGATCCAAGGAGTGAAATGCATGCAGGCAATAATTTGGAATTAATTGATCATTTTTGATGTAGATTCTGGTTAAATGGTAGCTTAAAATCACCTTTAAAGTAACACAATAAATGGCCACATTGCACTGCAAGTGGAGGCATGACACTAAGTAATTCAGTAGCTAACTGGGTTTTGTATAAGGGATTTAATGTGTAAAAACTACATTTAATTGTTGACTGTGGCAGACAAAGCCAGTTTGCGGTGGTGTTGAAATATGTTTTGGAGGACCAAGATGTCTGGTGTGCGCTAAACTCACTAAAGGTGTCTGGTGTAGGCCTACAACTGCCAGCCTCAGGTTTGTAAAACTACCCAAAGTATGCATTTTCCCCTGTTCTCCAGTTTTGATCTGCAAGGCCATTATGTGATATTGGCAGTAATATGCAATATAGATTGGGATGACCAATCACAAACCAGAAATGTAACAATTATCTTAATAACTGTTTTCAGTTAGATTTTAAATGACTCAAACTGTCCCATGCGCGGCACTGCTGTTCAAATGATAATCCTGCGCCTACATTTTTATTTTTGAAACTTTTGATTTATAGTTTTATGTCTAATAATACCTTAGAGTCTTTCTGTTTTGTCAAAGAACCGATTTAACAGCGCTTGCGTGAGCCGGTCTGAGCCTCCGCCTAGTCTGACAGTATAGTTGGATGACCAGCTGTACTATGGCGAACACTTGGCTTCTGAAATATTAATTAGGGACCGTCATAGCCGATCAATAGGCCCTTATGATTGGCTGAAAGGCAGGCGTTAGTAGGCGGGCCCTTCCTAGCTGACGAATAAACGAAGGTAAGGACTATCTTATGAATATTAATCAGGTTACGTGCCTGGACGCCCAATGAACGTACCTGAGAAACGTCAGCGCGACCTAATTAATAGTCATGAGGGAAACCGTCGCAATAGTAGTAATGGTATTTTCAACAGCACAATCATGAAGCGGGATGGTGGCAGTCGGTGGCTCTGTTGTGTCTTTGTCTGGCCCTGGTTACTGTCGTTAGCCGAAGACTAATTTATTACGAGAAAAACATGCGTTGTGAGAGGAGAAGCGCGAGCTGTGTGATCGTGCAAGCGTTAATGTATTAATATTAATTATATTCGTGTATTTCCTCGAAGGAGGAGCGGGATACATGACAGACACACAATCCCTTCAGGACATGTGAGTATACTCACATTAGACAGCCATCTTGCGCTTTTAACAACGATTGTTGCTATTATTTATTGCATTAACCCCAAATCGAACGTATTATGTCATTATGTTAATGAGGCTTTGATGCATTATTCATAAGGAGTCTATGACATGGTGACAAGTGGATCACACGGGCAGTACTCTAATAACAATGTCTTCCTCCTCAGGGTTGTTGAAAGCATAAATATAATAACATGCCAGTTTGTTTTCAGGCTTTCATCCACCCCTACATGCTAACATGCACTTATAAAGATAGCAGGTGTATTTTTATAATAATATGGAGTTGGTTCTGGATCCAGCTCTTATGCTCTGAAAGCTCTATATTACCTTATGACAGTCTGTATGCATTATACTTGCACTGCTACTGTAGTGTACTAGCAGTATCTGCTATAGTATCTGCAGCTGTTGAGGGAATTTGTCCAGCCCCTTACTGCGTCCTGTCTTAAAACAATGAGCCCTATGTAGTAAACAGCATGTGGGGGTCGAATGCCTTCAGGTCAGGCTGATACCTGATCCATGTCTTGGTGACAGAGGAGTCACTGTGCACCTGTTACAATCTACTGTAGTGTTATAAGTGTGTCATCTATTGCATCTCCCATAGAAGGCTAAGGGGTTAGTTGTTCTAAATGAAAAGTTAGTTCAAGAATACACAAGATAACACAGCAGATCCTAAGTGCTGTTATTGGTGGAAACCTTTAGACAGATCTGCAGAACCTGTTCCTGGGAGATGTTTTCTTACCAAAGCTAGGCTATTTGTGAGGAAGTTCATGTGCCAGCAGAGAATCAAACATATGTCTTACATTTCATCACAGCTCCATACTATCCATATTTAATGCAGTTCCCTATCGAGCGTTCACTCTACATTGCGTGAATCGCTGTGGAAGCTCCTCCCCTTCTCACTGCGGTTCTGGCAATATCTCGTTCCCGCTCTCAGGGAACCGAGGTTACGACAGTAAACGGAGACATTTTGTGCAAAACTGTCCGTCACAATGTTTGGGTGGTTCCTGTAGCCCAGCTGGTTAGGCATGGTGGTCAAAATGCTATGGTCATGGGTTCGATTCCTAGAGAACACACATGCTGATAAAATATACCATGACTGCACTGCAAGTTGCACTGGATAGTGTCTGTCAAATAAGTAAATGTAAATAGTGGCCAGTATAGTGATGGGTTGTGATTGTCAAGTAGCCTTCTTTCCAATTGTTAACCAGTTTATGTAGATTTTTATATTGTATTTGTACTTAGCATGCTAAGCTTAAACTGTCTTGACAGTTTGTACCTTAAGGGGCCGTTAGCACAGAATATGTTTTGCACTTTGATTTTTTTACATTTTGATTTTCCATTGTTTTCCTGTATGCTAGACTGATGTGTTTGACCTTTGTGCTTGTGTTTTGCATCTTTCTTCCGGGTCTGAACACTCAAGTAATTGTCTTTTTTTTTACTTTACCAAAATTTGGGCCACTAAAAGAAAAAAAAAGGCTGAAAATGTGAACAGAAACTGTAAATTGAATCAATCAGATAACAGAAAAGCATACTGAATGTAAAGAAAGATTGAGATGTATTCAGTTGATGCTCACCTGAACTTATGTGTGATGAGATACACATCGAGAAATCTAGACAAATTATGAGCATGTCTTACTGAACACTAGCAACAGGGCTCGCCAAATCGCTAGCCCGACGTCCCGGGGCTATTGTTTTTAACATTCGGGCTACCAAAATGGTTCACCACCCTGGCCGACAGACTATCTTGAACAGTGATATACAATTCCTTCCATGATTTGCGTTGTTCACTAGCTTGTAGGGGTAAAATGGATCATAGTTGATCGTTTGCACGTGTTTCTAAGTCTTGCCGATTTAAACATTCAACTGTTTTAAACCATTCAAAGCGCGCACAGTGAGCCGCGTTTCAGACAATGCGCGTACAAAGAATTGATTCCTCTTTCGCATGCACACAAAATTCTCAAAATAACTGTCTCGGCAAGTATTCTCGTAAACAGTCGGTTATGTCTTAAGTGAATGTAAACAGTGGTGAAAGAAATCTCAAGTGCATCATTATATTGGATCCGTGCATTCGGTCTTAAAGGGGCAGCAGCCTGTAAACACCTGCTGTTCCATATGCGCCACCTGCTGTCAGAGAGTGACATTTGTGTCTCATTCACAAAGCTAAAATCAGACCATTCTGTTTTTGCTTTAAATTTCGAAATTATACAATCTAATTGCAATCTAAATAACATGTAGCATCTTTGTTTGGATCATGATTAAAATGCAGTGGTTGCCTCTGATTTTAAATGGAAAACGCACAGCCAAAGCCTTAGTTTGTTTATACGAAGAGATTTATTTTATCTGTATTATTGAATTATTTGATTTGGAATTTGTTTAAAAATTTCAAGTTAGTTTTATTATTTGACATTTCAATTTCACAAAGAAATGTGCAGCATTTTGTTGGAGAAATAATAAAAGTACACCTTTTCATTTATAATTTGTCTTAAATCTAATTTTGTTAAAAAATAAAATTGTGTGGAAAATTGTATTGTGAAATCAGTATCGTGAATCGTATCGCATCATGAGTTGAGTGAATCGTTACATCCCTATATGCT
>NW_015555811.1:53698-60128 GCF_001515605.1 Sinocyclocheilus anshuiensis
ATTTCAATTTCACAAAGAAATGTGCAGCATTTTGTTGGATAAATAATAAAAGGACACCTTTTTCATTTATAATTAGTTTTTAATTTTGTTAAAAAGAAAAATTGTGAGAAAATTGTATTGTGAAATCAGTATCGTGCATCGCATCGTGAGTTGAGTGAATCGTTACATCCATATATGCTACTAGTTTTTGCTGTGGTATCAAAGTATTCTGTTATTTAAATAATGAAGAACCATATTTTTTTTTGCTCATCTGCAAAATGATCCGATCTGTTACTCAAAATCTGATATGATAATGCAATATGATCCGAGCCGTGGGTTTTGTGATCCATTGCACCCCTACTCTCTTGACTTGTTATTTGAAGAAAAAAATCAATCATTGAAGTTTTTAATCATGCTGATTTGTCTGCAATGAAGTTCAGCCGATGTCTTTTTTTTTTCTTTTTTTTTTTCGGGCTACTTAAATTCATTTTGGGCTACCAAAATCTGAAGAATGTCTGCCCGAAGGGCTACCAGTGATTTTGAAATTTTGCGAGCCCTGAGCAATATTAGTAGTATATTATGGTGAAAATTAATATTATATAGTTGTACAGACCTCATATTTTGTATGGACATGCTTGTATAAAATCTACGGAGCCCCGCACATGACATGCAAGAAAAAATAAATAAATCGTGCACACGATTTACTAATTTGTTCCCTCGATGTACTAAAACGTGCACACGATTACTATTTCGTTCCCTCGATTTGCTAAATCGTGCACACAATTTACTATTTTGTTCTCTCGATTTATAAATCGTGTGCACGATTTAGCAAATCAAGGGAACGAATTAGTAAATCGTGCACATGATTTAGCCTACTATTTCTTTCCAGCATGTCATGTTCCGTAAAAATCAACAAGACTTCCATTTCAAAGTTTGCGTGAAGTCAATATTACAAAATAGGCCTACATATCGTTGGACTGTTTAATTTATTGTAAAGTCTCATTAATTGAAGACAATTAGTATTTTTTTTTTACATTAACATTATTTCAATTGGTAATTAATTAATTTACTTATTTCTTTTTAAGACCAATTTAAATTGAGCTTTTTTGGTTTCTGCTTTTGGTCCAGAGTTTTTGGTTTTGTCCAAGTAGTTTCATTTCAGTGAATCACAATTAAACGTCTCTTAATAAAATGAGTCAGATCCAGGATCAAGCCTAATTATACAGTGCTTACACAAAGCCACTGACTCTGTTTTTAATATACTGGCACGTCGCTGGTTGACGGGACATTGCTATGTGGTATTTAAGCATGTGGTTGCTAGAGTGTTGTTGGTGGCTGCCAGCATATTCCTGTGAGTTTGCTATGGCATTTTGGGTAATTGTGGTCTTGGCTCCCTCCTTCAATGTAAATAATTGGGATTTTTTTTTTCTTCAACAGACACACAAACCATATGAACTCAGTGACCAACATTAACAATGTGCTGAGCTGCACACAGCCAGACACACAGATGTGCCTACAGACTACAGCAATTAGTTTAGTCTCAGCACTACAAATACTGTATGTGTCTGTCTTCTGGAGTGATAAACTCCTGTATTGTGCAGTCAGACGTAGGTGATTGTGTTCATATGACTCTGGTTAGTCATATGCCTCCCCATGACAATACATAAACAGTGTGAATTGTGCATGCCTCACGGTTGCTACATGTGACAGCACCAGAAGAATTGAGGAAAATCAAGGCAGGGAGGCTACTAACTCACATTTTTCTGATGACTTTGACCACATTTAGTTCATCAGGGGCCAGATTCACAAAAATCTTAAGAAAGAAGTTAAGAAATTTCTTATGGTAAATTCTAAGACGTTTGTAAGAAGTTCCTCAGTTCAATTCTTGAAAAAAAGATTTTCATCTTTTCTTTTTTTTCTTAAGAAGAAAATGACAGGCTTTGGTGTTATCTGAGTGTATGGCGGTTATTGCCGAAGGCTCCCTGATCAACTCAATGAAAAACACTTCAAAGACCATCTTTTTGGGCTGCCTACAGATTACCGTAATTATCATACACTATTTTCTTTGCGACTGACTTGACGGGAGTTTAGCAGTTGTCGCGTTGCAGTTTTGCAACTGATTTTTTTGATTGGCAACTTATTCTTCTTGATTGCATCTTATTATTCTATAATTGAATTTATTGTTTAATGTAACATTTAATTTTTTTTTAAATATAAACTTATGAATTTGACATAAAAGATGACATTTAATAAGTTTAGAAAAATCCCTTTACAAGGGTTAAAAAAAAGCCCTGCAAATGACTTTAAGGAGTCAAACATGGCCTCATAATGGTAAGGTTAATTTCTTTCATTGAACAGAAGATGCTTCTCATTTTTTTTAATAAGAGCCTATTTGCTTCTAAAAAGAAATGTGAAGCCTTGTTTATACTTTTTCATCAATTTTTTGTTTGTTTTTAGTTCACTTCACCAAACCCACACTACAAAAGAATCAAAGAATCATATAAAACCCAGTAAACCTTGAGAATATTATTTGTGACATTAGAATAAAATATATGGAAATAATAATGTATGTATAAAACTAAATTGAAGAATAATCTCTTAAATATTTGTTTTTTTTCTAATTTCATTTAACATTTTCATTTCATTGACAATTTTATTAAACACTGACCTTTACTTTCATTAGTCTTATTTCTGCTATTGTAGGCTCATTTTGTAAATTAACCTATTAATTTATATTATAGACAAGTACAAACTGGGTGCTTAATGCAAATGTAATTGGCCACATTTACAAAATCAGGCAATTATGTTCGCCCATCTATGCAAATGTATCTTTATGTATGGAGAAAAAACGAACGAGGTTAATCACTGTCTGTCACGTCAGTTTAATGTATATTTGTGAAAACAACGATGAAAGGTACACCACAAAAAATCTTCAGCTTTTGTGTTTATTTCTCATCCAACCCAAGATAACTTTAAGCAAATAGTGTTAAATCATATCTAAATGAATTCTATTTTTATACAATATCCAGTCACAATATTACAAATTAGGCCTTTTTGTCACTTTTTCCGATTTTGATTGGTGTGAAGTGTTTTAAAATTGTAAAATGAATCCAGTCACGCAATTGTGTTTGTTTTTATAATCGATTACTGTTGTACTCAAATACTCAAGCCCACCATTACATCTTACAAAAGTCTGTGATGAAGGCTGTCATTGTCCATGGATCAACACGTGATCCACTCAAGAGGTTATAAACACTCATGCTACAGATAACTAAAGCCGGACCACTTCCAGCAGCAGCAGAGCTCAATATTTGATGAGTGAGCAGCTCCAGTCTATCAGATATCTGTTCAGTTTATTACAGTGTTCATGAGTACAATACAAATCCAGAGTTTGAATGCTAGTTCCTAGATATATGCTTATGCACATAATGTCATCTAAACTCTGAGCTGATGCATTCATGACACATGATTAGTGAAACATTTTTGACACACTGGACTGAATTGATGTTTCTTATGTTCTTACACCTTTACTGACCCTACATGGAGAAGCATCAAGAAGTGTTCAACCCACACTTTCAATATTTTTAAAGTGCATCCTTGGATGAACTTCATGAAGTTGACTGATGAATGTCCAGTGTGAGCAGCGCACGCACAAAGAAGCAGCTCAAATATAAAAGCGTTTTCATTTGTGTCACGTTTTCTTCACTGCATTGTAGCGTAGCTTCTAATGTGAATTTGACTAATTCTCTTAAATTTTTAAAAAGTTAAAAGTTACTGAGTCATGAAGACTTCTGACGTGATCACACATCTAAACTACAGTAACACGCGTTTGTGTTCATTCTGGACTCATTTCTGCTTACGTTTGTATTGAGTAATTGAAAATTAGTTCAACCAAAAATTAAAATTCTGTCATCATTTACTCACCTTCATGTCATTCCAAACCAATAAGACTTTCACATATCTTTGAAACATAAATGAAGATATTTTAAATGAGATTTCAGTCCCTCCACTGAAAGCCAGTTCCTCCAAAATTTCATAAAGTTCATAAAGACATTGTAAAAATAATCCACATGATTTGAGCTGTTTAGTCCAATTCCTCCGAAGAGACACAATCACTAAAAATGATGAACAGTTTTAATTTAGGCTTTTATTCATATACTGTATAAACATTCATCAACTCGCATACAAGGAGATCATCAAATAAGGAAAACGGAATCTCCCTTTATAAAAAAAAAAGGTTAACCCCGAGTTCCTGTTCCTGGGTTAAAAGTGGGGTTTAGAACGACAATAACTAGGGGTTAAGCACAGTGTGAAAAGCCCTTTCATGAACTTTAGGTGGAATGGACTTTCAGTGGAGGGACAGAAATCTGGTTTCATGTTCATTTGGGTTTCAAAGATGAACAAAAGTCTCATGGGTTTGAAACGACATGAAAATGAGTAAATGATGAATTTTAATTTTTGGGTGAACAATCCCTTTAAATGTGACTGTTCAGTGTTCAATGTAATTTACTCTCAGATTTATTTCATTTTGCTTATAATTCTGCTGTTATTTCTGGCCTTGACTCACTGTTCATTCATCTGTGGCTTGAATTCTTGTTTTGTGTGTCTGTAGGTGAAGACAAATCAGGAATCAGACGTGGTTTATGCGGAGAAAAGTTTGTTCTGCTCTTCCTGCTGACTTGTGTTCTAAAGCTTTAAACATCACTTCATCACAATGGTATGTTCACATTTCCCTACAGTCATAGTAATGCGTCCTTATAGGTTATTATCTCTTAATATAATATTTTGCTGATGTTCATGTCATTCTGTGTAGTGCTTTGTCCAGCAGACATTGAACACAATTATTATATTGGTAACACTTTACAATAAGGTCTCATTTGTTAAACAAACTACTTATACTAACATTTAGCAATGTATTTTTATAGCCTTTTTTAACCTTTGTACGTTAGTTAATAAAAATGGTAACTAATATTAACAGATACGACTTTTGACCGTAAAAATATTTTAGTAAATGTTGAGATTAACATTAACTAATATCAATAAATGGTGTAGAAGTATTATTCATCTTTAGTTCATGTTAACTATTTTTCAATTTTAGTTTATGTGAAACCTTATTGTAAAGTGTACCATTATATTAAACACACATAATCATTCAGGGCTAGTTAGCTAAAAATATGTAATTTTGCACATCCTAATCAGATGGTTTTGATCATTGACATTGGATTTTGATTTTATTTGCTCTAGTAATTGAACTACCTATCCTCTTGTTTGCACAGAGTACTGTATGAAGATATTTGGGGCGATGGCTAGTGAACCGCTCGAAGGTTTCCATGAGGTGAACCTGGCGTCACCCACCACCCCAGATCTTCATGGCGTTATCGACCCGAGCCCACCAAAGCACAACGCTCCCCCTAGCACACTGTACCGCACACACTCTCTGACTTCTGGCCAGAATGCACCCAATGCTCTCAGAGCCGACCAGCTGCCCACCCAGCCTGTGTACTCGGCCCCCCGACACCTGGGCACAGAGGACACCCTCAATGGCAGGTAAGACTCCTGGAACATGGGGCAGCAGGTGAACCAGGCGAAACACAGTGTCAAGGCCGATATATTTGGCATTTTTCAAATATGAATTTCACAATATTACTGTTTTTCTGAATTTTTGATCAAATAAATGCAGCCTTGGTAAACATAAGAGACTTCATTAAAAGCACTTAAAAATTATATGTTTCCAAACTTTTGATGATTACTGTATGTACCTGGATGTTTTATGTGTGATGTTCTGCTGATGGAGTTGAAGTCACCATGAAATCAAAATGGACAACTCTTACTTTTTAATGGAAAGTTGCATTGTTTATTATAAATGATTTATCTGTGTGTATTATGTTTTAAAATTCAATATTTTTTCATGCTCGGCAACATTTCCTTTCTGATGATGTGTGCGCTACCGAGAGGGCTGGGCAATAATCCCTCCCCCTCCCCTTAGTTTCAGTAAAAGCTCTTTTTAGACTGAAGAGAAAGTTTCAAAATCAGATCGATGTTTGTCTCCGCAGTGCAAATGATCCCGCATCCGCGGTGGATGGCAACGTCCCATCGGCTGATGGAGAAGATGTTCTGGGCCTGAGCGCAGACAGTCTGTCCCGTCTCAGAAGTCTGTCAGTAATGGAGGTCCGAGAGAAAGGTTATGAGAAGCTAAAGGAGGAGCTTGCCAAAGCACAACGGGTGAGACACTAAACAAATGTCATTGACACTCACTGATCTACACTTACATTTATTAATTTCATTATTCATTGTGTAATTTCAGAACAGAAAAGTCTAGAGGGCTGGGTTGAAAATAACCGATTCTCATTTTGATTAAACAATATTAATTAGGGGTCATATGACGTTGCTAAAAAGAACATTATTTTGTGTATTTGGTGTTTATGCGGTTTAAGGTTCAAAAAACACATTA
>NW_015555811.1:60935-61948 GCF_001515605.1 Sinocyclocheilus anshuiensis
TTTAGGTAGGCGTGGTTGACTCTTAACTTTTATAAAGAATATCTCTTTGGATTTGAGACTTTAGTCTTTGCAACTTTACAGATCTTCTTTATGCACCAAGAGCTTGTAACACTTCAAAGAGAAGGAAAAATTTAAATCGCATCATATGACCCCTTTAATTCCAGGAATAGATCATTTAGTCTATGCAGGTTTTCAGATGATGTGTGCTGTAGACAAAACTTCACAAAACATTATTTGTTGTGCGCCTGCTGTTCAATATTCACAGTACTAAAATTCAAACAATAAATACCGCACTCTTTAATGGAGCAGCACGGATCGTACATTAACTGATCATCTCTTCCTCCTTACTATTAGTTATAGTCAAATAAACATGGAGGTAGTGTTGTCAAAAGACCCGGTACTTGTCTTGTAAACTTGTCTGTAGTAAAATGAAAACGTTACGGTACCAAGTTTTTTAAAGTACCGGTGGTACCGAGTACCCGGTCAACCCGGTTCTTGATGCGCTATCTGGAAGGTGCGCAGATGCGCTCTCTTCATAAAAGCACTGAGACATGGCGACCTCAAAATTAGGAAACACATAAAACTAGCAAAACACTTTAAAGACAGACACCCGGATCAAATGAAAGAGTTCAAGCAAAGAGTTAATTGAATAAACAGGAGTACTGCACGTGTCAATGTCGAAACCCGGTGCAGGTGTTTTTATATCACTGTATTTCTGAAGGAAACCGACTGTCTTCAGAAAATTATGGATGTCATTTTCATTTCATCTTGCCTGTAATGCCTGAGCAGCGTTTGTGAGCACAGCACTTATTTGATTACAGCTGTTACTGGGGAAATCTCTATCTCTCCTGCTGTACAAGCGCCTCCTGCTGGCAGAGAATGAATTTGCATGTATATATATATATATATATACAGTGGGTACGGAAAGTATTCAGACCCCCTTAAATTTTTCACTCTTTGTTATATTGCAGCCATTTGCTAAAATCATTTAAGTTAATTTTTTTTCCTCATTA
>NW_015555811.1:62908-95985 GCF_001515605.1 Sinocyclocheilus anshuiensis
AGCAAATGGCTGCAATATAACAAAGAGTGAAAAATTGAAGGGGGTCTGAATACTTTCCGTACCCACTGTATATATATGCCGCTACAAATATAGTGCAAGTCTGTGGGAAACACCGCTTATGTTATGCATATTATTCAATATTTTAATTTGAATGTCAGATTGAAATGAACATCGCTGTTATTAGAGTAGTTAATCGTTAGCATAAGCGCGGCTAACGCTAATAATGAGCATTAGAATGAAGTTTCTTTATTAACTATTTAATGCTCCTATAACTTTTATTAGGATAAAAAAAAACAGGAGGACATGATGATATTTAATATTTTTTTGGTACCGTGACAACACTACATGGAGGTATGTTAAAAGAAAGCCTAACTTGCTGAAATGTATCACGTCTCATGTAATGGCTCAGTCAGTGTTTCAACTGTGGAAAGACACCAATAAAACAGCTTGTAAATAATGTCATGTAACATCACATTTACCTCAGAAAAATCATTCACTATACTGTAGCAGATTTGCCAGTTCTTGCTTCCCCACGCTTACACCAAGGCACTTGGTGGAAATCAAACACATCTGGGGGGTCACATGGTTACACATGGTTTGCCACGGCAAGGACCATCTCCTAGTAGCACAAGAAACACTGTCTTAGTCGACTTACATTACGGACATTGTAGTTTATTGCTTTGGAAAAACAGTGCAGTCCTCATGCCTCCCTGCAGCAGGAATATGGCATGATTACTCAGTTGATCAGAAACCCTGGACATCTTTCTCCTGGTGTTTTTCAAAAACAGTAAAAATAAAAATAAGTAAAAAGGTCTCTTTATTGTCCTAAGTTATTATAACTGTGACCTTTATTGCCTACCGCCTGTAAACTGTTAAGTGTCTGAAGGACTGTTTCACAGCAGGTGCAATAATTGTTAATGGTTTATTGAAAAAGCATGAAAAACATTGTGTAATCCCTTTTTACAATGAAGATCTGTAATGCTTATTTGGATTTTACTAAATTATCTTTAAAATACTCTATCCTGAAAAAGGGATGTTTCTTTTTTGTTGAGTAAAAAGTTATTATTATAACATTATTATTATTCTAAAACTGCTTTATCAGTGTTATCCGCCTTATCATCAGTTAATTTTAACCTTTTATATTATAGTAGTGTACCAACTGGCAGGGTTCCCTTTATACATGTAATTGTAATTGTACTGTACTGTACCTGATATATATCCAAATGAATCAATATGGAATGGAATCAAGTCTGGAATTGAATCAGATCGCAAGCTTGTGAAGTCAAACAGAATAGTGAAATTTATGTCAGTACCCAGCCCTACAAATTTTTGCACAAAACATGTAAAAAAACAATATTATATTATTGAAAATCTGCTTCCTCTCAAAGCTGGAGTCTTATTGACTGACAGCAACTCAATCTCCTGTAGTCAGTGAGCAAAGGTTATCATCAGTACACCATGAGAAACTATGTTGACTAGACTGCTACAGTGAAACTTCTTAAGAATGAATTGTCATTTAATTAGTTTGTGGCAAAGTCACAATGGAATGAAAATGGACAATTCCTATTTTTTTATGGAATATTGCAATGTTCATTATATTTTTAGTGCGCATCATTATTATTTTTTAGAACATATTATTAATTTCTGTCATTTTAAACAATAACCTCTTCTCTTTAGCAACCTGTCACTCACATGAGATTGCAGCAATTAGCAAACTACCACAATCCATTCAATTCCCAATGGACAAAATCGAGCTCCGCATTACTTTTTTTTTCTCTCTCATTTGAGAAGCCATTTCACTCAGATATCACAATAAGGAAGAAAAGATGGCTGTTAATATTGTGCAAAAAAAAAAAAAAAAAAAAATTAAATCTCATTAAATTAAAAACTCATTCTGTATTGTGTCATCTGGCCAATCGCAATGCGTAAATTAAATATATATTATATTTTGACACTGTTCTATGTCAATTTAATGCTGTGATATCAGCCATTTCAGATAGTTCTGCCCCTAAATGGCATGTAATACAAAGGCTGGTCTGGTTATATGTCAGTCAGACAGAATTTTCCTGTCTAAGTGGACGTTTCTGGGCCAGAATTAGCTGCAGAGTAGACCAGGCTTCATGACGATAGTCCAAAGTGGATATGATGAAGTGAGGAACTGCTTCTGATGTTTACATTTCCAATAATCCAGCTTGACATCTGTCCTTTTCCTTTATGGAAATATCATGTCATAACATCGGTATTTATAAAATATTGTGCCATGATCTGAAAATAGCAGTTCAACACAGCCACAAAAGAGCTGCTTCTTGAAGAGAAGAATTTGTTCGACAAATGCTGGACAGGTTTGTTTAAAGAACAGTTGCTAAATATAAACAACCTAGTCTTACATCTTACTATTTTGATAAAGGACAGCTCATATTTTGGAGTTGTGATGTTAATGTTAAGTATTGAAGATGAGCTCCATTGTGGTTTAGTTTTCTGTTCCACTCAGTCACAGTCTGATTCATTTGGGACACAAAAAAATGTGAAGTTTGTTACACATGTGAGTCTATATAAAAGCTGTTGTAATGCACAATATTATAATCAAGCTTCAACAGGTTTTGCATAAGAAAAAAGTATAACTGAATAAGATCAGATACACGTCACACGTCAGCTCTGTATTTCAGAATGTGTGCACAATGCCGAGTCCAACTGTAGTGTACATGATGGGTGAAGTTTATTAGTTTGAGTTCGTAACACTGGACTGGAATGTTTTCAGTCAGACTAAATGTTTACATGACATTTTAAATTTAAAGCGACAGATCTTTTCTTCCATGATGCAATATACATTTGAGTGAATCTGGTAATCGAAAAAAAAAAATGTAGGACAGGTTCAGTTCATCAGTTGTTGATTGGATGGAGGCGCATCTGAATGTGACTTTATGCAAGCTTAGTGATTGGAGAAGTCTGCCATACGTCACCAGAGAGAAGTTTGTAATTTCACCAGAAGATCAAATTATGACACATTAAACATGCACATTATGTTTGATTAAATATTAAACATTAATCTTTTTTTTCGTCACATTCAACATAAAACAAAAATTGGAAATATCTGATGAATGGTTAACAATAAAACAATTGTGCATTAAAAATATAGATATGGTGGATTTTATTTCATGCCAACATTAAATAGGTGAATTGTTGTCTGAGTAAACGGAACGTTTAAAGTGTATGAAATTGCTTTGATTATTTTGATTATGTTTTTATTCAAAAAAGCTAATAGTAAAAGTCTTATCCTTTTGACACATGGCCAGATGTTGAGAAAATGTGCTCTGCTAGCACAGGATCACACAGATATCGGTCTGATATGAGTTCCTCATAGTGATTGAGAGATGAGAGTCAAAATGATGCCACACTTGGCTGAGTCTGAACACACTCCATCACATCTCAACACCTCAGTGTATCCTAAAGCTGCCAGTACAAGATGCAAAGAAAAATGAAAGTCGCATAATACTGACCAAACAAAGAGTTAGCAGCAGGGGGCATGTCTATCACCCTCAAGGGTCTGAGTCTGTGTTTGCCTCACTTCAGTGTTAGCGCTTAAACTGGGTATTGTGTTTCAAGCCAGACTACTATCAAATCACACTGGTTTCTTTGATCCCAGAGTCTATAGGGCCTTTCGCACTGCAGGAACCTTTTCATAGTACCAGAACTAATTGTGGAACTACCCACTTTTTGGCGTTTTCGCACCGCCGGAACTGGGAGCGATTTTAGTACCGGACTGCCTTTTTCGAGAACCAAATTAGCTCCTACTCTGGAACAGGGTCTAACCAGGACAACTGGTACTAATCGTGACGTAAGTAGACATTGATTGGCCAAACGCGTATGTAAACGCCCTCACCCGCCATGATTTAAAACGCCGTGTAAACATACTGTAAACATTGTGTCAACTTATTTCGCAAGTATGGAGAACAGCGATAGATGGACGGACGCTGAAGTGCAGGCACTTGTAGCAAATGTAGCACTGCCAGTTGTCGTTGGAGATTCTTAGTCCTCCTTTCCATTCTTTCAATCGCTTTACGTATACGTCGACTTTCCATGTCCATTATTGTGAAACCCGCGAGACACAACAAAAACACAGCTCCGATCACAGCGTCCTCCATCCTCCTGTTGTTAACGTTGTTTTTCTTTGTTTTCGTTGTTGAACGCCACGCACAAATGACGTCGCTGTCGACCGGTTCCTAGTACACACTGTCGGTGCGAATGCAACCCTTTAAATGGTACTGGGAAATAGTTCGTGCAAAATCGTCCCAGTACTTTAGTACTGTACATTTAGTTCTGGAACTAAAGCGGTGCGAAAGGCCCTTATGGTTCACAAACATTGAGGGTGATTTCATTTTAGGCCAGGGTTGTCCAATCCTGACTTTTTATTTTTTTTTTATGTTTTAGAACGTCTCTTATGCTCACCAAAACTGCAAATAATTGATCAAACAAAGAGTAATATTGTCAAATATTTCTACAATTTAAAGCAGCTGTTTTCTATTTTAAAGGGGACACCAGATGCCCATTTTCCACAAATTGGTATGATTCTTTAGGGTCTTCATGAAATGTCTGCAACATAATTTGGTTAAAATTCCTGGTCGTGTTAAACAACACCATTTTTACCTTGTCAAAAACAGCTCTGTTCACAGCGACCCGTTTCGGTGCATGGCTCTTTAAATGCTAATGAGCTACTGTTCACCCCACCCCTCTCTTCTGTGGCGATTTGCAAATAATCATAAAAAAAATATAAAGTGTGAGACTTGCTTCTTCTAGAGGTGCAGCTGGATCATGAACAGTGGGTACTGATCCATCCTTGAGTTTCAACTTTTTAGCAAAACCTGCCTTGAATTGTCCCTCGTTCAGAAAGCAATCTGGAGTAAAATGATTTGCACAGACATAAATGAATTTAGATGTATTCAGTGGCACATTACCTTCAAAAACAAAACTAATCCACTGCATCCTCAGTGGCTCTGATGTCGGGAGAAAATGAAGACTCTTATTTTCCAAGTACAAAACACCTGCATTGCTTACGAGACATTGTTGTTGCTACAGCTGCTCAAATGCGGAGAAAATGGCGGACAGTGTACAACTGGCAGAGGGTGGAAATATGCTAATACGGGACAGTCCGTCAGCGGTCGTGGGTGGGGCCTGAGCAATATGACGTCATACTAATTAGAAAATCAAAACGACTTGATAATTGAGACTCTTTAGGTTTTTTGGGGATTACAAAAAAAAAGGAGCGAATGGATTTTTATCATTGTAGGGTGGTCGTGTTCACACAGTGCTAAGATACATTTATATGCAAACACCATGTAAAAGTGAAAAATCTGATGTCCCCTTTAATCTATTTATTCCTGTAGTGGCAGTTTCAGCAGCCATTACTGCAATCTTCAGTGTCACATCATCCTTCAGAAATTGTGCTAATATGTTGATTTGGTGCTCAATTATTATCAATTATTATTGTGTCATGGTTATTAATAATGGTTCTTATTATTATGGTTATCTTGTTATTATGAATGTGTACAAAACAGTTTTTGCTGCTTAATATTTTAGTCAGACCCCCCCAGTTTTTTCTTCAGCCTTTTGTTTCTTTGCTAAAATAGAAAGTTAACTGATTAATCAATAAAAAGCAGTATTTATTTGAAAAAAAAAAAAAAAAAACATTTTGAATGTCATTACTGTAACTTTTGATTAGTGTAATGCATTCTTGTGGAATAAAAGATTTCTAGCTGAATAAAATGTCTTTAAATAAATAAATAAAACATACATACTGACCCCAAATTAATGATATATTAAACCCAAGCATAAATTAATGTAAAACATGTCCTAGCAGCAATGTTGTTTTAGTATTATTTATATACTATTATAGTATATTTAGAATTTTGTTATTTTTATATATATATTTTAATTATTTAATTTAGTGTTTTTGTTATGTGCTTTTGTCATTTTTTTTATATCCATATTTCATTTTAATTTATTTTAATTTTAATAATTGTAGTACTTCAGTTTAAAAACTTAAATGAAAATTAGAAATGTTGTCTTGGAAACTAACTGAAAAAAGAAGTTTAAGTTTTTTTTATCTAATATTAATATTTTATTTTATTTCAGCTGTATTTCAATTAACACATTTTTTGAATAGGTTTAGCTAAGAATAATAACTGCCTAGCACGTAGCAAACATTTACCAGTCATGCTTTTCCACAGGTTTGAATCCAGACTGCATCTGCTGCTGTCAGTAAAATGTCACCCAAAAAGAAACTGTACATTTACAGTATCTTCCAACAGTATTTTATTTATATTTTTGTAAAACAATACTGTAGTGTGTGTTGTATCATTCACCCTTTTACATTGATGTCATGGGCAAAAAGAGAGAATGAGCCATACATTCCCTATTTTTCTGTTCTGTTTTTCATTTGTATATTCTGTTCATGTCATTGCATGTGTCTGAAGGAGCTTAAGTTAAAAGACGAGGAGTGTGAGAGGCTTTCTAAAGTGAGAGACCAGCTGGGGCAGGAGCTGGAGGAACTCACTGCTAGCCTTTTTGAGGTTTGTTTGGTTTCTTCTGCCAAAAGACAGAGCAGATCTGTGTGTGTTTGGAAGCACTTGATCGTCTGGAGTTACTCTGAATACTCAGCACTGTGATAGGTCAACTCAAATAGAGAAATAATTCAATACAGAACTAAAACAGTTTTTGATGGCACTCTGTCCACACACACACAAACACACACACACACCCACACACACACACGCACATATATATATATATTAGGCTGAATTTTCAGCATCATTGTTCTAGTCTTCAGTGTCACATTGTCCTTTAGAAATCATTCTCATATAAAGTAATAAACTCAACCTATTAAACAATACGTGTCACATAAAGACTTTATTTTTTTTAAACAAACTATAATTCACAAAGAATTGAACATATCAAATTTGTTGTATAAAAAGAGCAAATGGACAAAGTCATATTCATAAACATCATCTCCAGACAGTTTTAACATCTGACAGGGAACTTTTAAAAGAATATATATAGTATAGCCCTATAAGTGCCCCATAAATGACATTGTCCATAAAAACACACCTACTGAATATGCCTCTGTGACGTGCGTGTACTATCAGGGTTGTAAAGGAGTTCACATCAAACCCTCGGTTTTCACCTCTTAACAAACTTTCATAACAATCCCAGAAATTGATATTAAGATTGTTATCTAGCTGAAACTATTGCGCCATGATTTATTGCATCATTTGCTTTTAGGGTGCCATGAAAACTAGAGTACACTAAATGTTAGTCCACTTCACATTGCTTTAGCTGTTTAGAAAATAAAACTGTAGTTCAGCTGAACAAACTTTTGAACTTGAACATAATTCAGAGTTGAGTGAGCTGCAGAATCCATTGAGGTTCCAATTTATTTTATAAACAAACTCAATTGTAAACATGCCCATTTATCATAAATGCATGGTAGGCGATTTTGAATAAGTAAGGTTTTGGTAATTGATATTTCAAAATAGGCCTGGATTAAAATATTAATTTCACTATTTTAATCGGTTTTCAGTTTAACGAACCAATAGTCATTCGAGCTGTTTTTAGTTGATGCATGAATAAAACTTCACTAAACCTTATTTGTAGTGCAGCATGCCTCCTGTCTAATAATCACGATAGGCTTTGATGCTTTTAAGGAACAATTTTATTGTGAAATTCAACAAATAGATGTCCTTTTGATGCGGATTGTTGCAGAAAATAAGCCCTGTGACTAACAAAAGGTTAGGATTCTTACACGTTTTGCTCATCATGATAATCTTCACAAATTAACACAACTTTGATGAATTTTGAAACTTAAAAGCAATTGCCAGAAGTTAAATGGTAAACAAAGGCTATAAACGAACTACACTGCGGTTTGCATGACTTCAACGTCACAATCTGTAAAAACAAAAACAAAAAACTTTTTGCTTGAAAGTTTGAGTTCGAATAGTTGGCAGGGGCGTGATTATAAACACAACCAGGCTATGAAAGCGGACTAATTGGAGTTTTCCTGTTTGGTGTGATGATGTTTAATATCCCCAACAAACTCTGTAGCCCCATTTAGGCCACTAGTTAGCAATTTCCTTTTTCAAGACAGATAAAAGCTTTAAAAAAAAAAATCACAAGAACGCATTTCTGATTTATTTTATGTTGTAGAAAAAAGGTGAAAATATATTGAGCTTGTGTTAACCACAGACCTTATTCAGGCGTTTGACCAAAAACTCATTCAAAAAACTCTGGAATTGGAAATGCTAAAATGTTTCAGGATTTTTGCAGCACTCTATTATACTGAATAGTATGGGAAAAAGTTGGGACATTTTGTAAAATGCAATAAAAACTAGAATCTGTGTCAAAGAAAAAATGATCAAAGAAAAGATCTCCGATGTCTTCCAAATGTTTCACTAACTTAATTGTATTTTGTAAATATAAACAAATTTAGATTTTTAATGGCTGCAACAAACTCCAAAAAAAAAGTTGGGACAGAAGAATGCTTACAACTGTGCTACATCATCTTCCGTTTTGATTACATTTTTTAATTGTTTTTGAATTGATTATACTAATTGCTGCAGTTTTGCAAGTGGAATTTTCTTGCTTGATACATGACTTCACCTCAGCAGTCTGTGGTCTTTGTTGCCTTATTCTCTTCTTCATGACACACGCCAGTCAAGCACATCCACTCTGTGCCTACAAAACCACACTGTTGTTGTATGTGTAGAATGAGGCCTGACATTGTGTCGCTCTAATGACCAGGGACTTCCCGGGAAAAGATATATCTCTGTACAATCCCAATATATTTATAGGGCCTTTCGCACCGTGGGAACCTTTTCATAGTACCAGAACTAATTGTGGAACTACCAATTTTTGGCGTTTTCGCACCGCCGTAACTGGGTGCGATTTTAGTACTGGACTGCCTTTTTCGAGAACCAAATTAGCTCCTACTCCGGAGCAGGGTCTAACCAGCACAACTGGTACTACCCGTGATGTAAGTAGACATTGATTGGCCAAACGCGTATGAAAACGCCCTCACCCACCATGATTTAAAACGCTGTGTAAACATACTGTAAACATTGTGTCAACTTATTTCGCAAGTATGGAGAACAGCGATAGATGGACGGACGCTGAAGTGCAGGCAATTGTAGCAAATGTAGCACTGCCAGTTGTCGTTGGAGATTCTTAGTCCTCCTTTCCGTTCTTTCAATCGCTTTACGTATACGTCGACTTTCCATGTCCATTATTGTGAAACCCGCGAGACACAACAAAAACACAGCTCCGATCACAGCGTCCTCCATTCTCCTGTTGTTAATGTTGTTCTTTGTTTCTGTTGTTGAACGCCGCGCACAAATGACGTCGCTGTCGACCGGCTTACGTCACTTCTTAGTACACTCGGTGCGAATGCAACCCTTTAAATGATACTGGGAAATAGTTCGTGCAAAATCGTCCCAGTACTTTAGTACTGTACATTTAGTTCTGGAACTAAAGCGGTGCGAAAGGCCCTTTGCCTCAGCCTCAATAGTACCTTCACACATAGGCAAGTCATCCTTGTTGTAGGCACTGATCTACCTTCATGCGATGACAGATGATGGGTTTTGCACCTGTTACTGATAAAAGTCTGGATGGCCCCTATGACTTTGGCATGGAGAACTCGACATCTG
Source organism: Sinocyclocheilus anshuiensis (assembly GCF_001515605.1). Lineage (NCBI taxonomy): Eukaryota > Metazoa > Chordata > Actinopteri > Cypriniformes > Cyprinidae > Sinocyclocheilus > Sinocyclocheilus anshuiensis. Next base: position 72,601 of record NW_015555811.1, read on the forward strand.
TTTTTCCCAAAAATTAGCTGAAATGTGGACTCACCTGACCATAGCACACATTTCCACTGTCTTTCATAGCATGAGATCGGATCCAGAGAACCCGACAGCATCTCGGAATAGGAATGATGTGTGGCTAAATTATTTGCAATCTTGCGTTGTGAAATGTTATTTTTGAACAGTTTCACAATTCTCGCATTACGTTTGACATAAAGTGGAAATCCATGGCCCATCTTTGCTTGCAAAGACTGAGACTTTGGTAGTTACCCTATCATGATCCTTATTGTGGAATGTTTCAAAACAGTTTAACTTGGATATTCTATCATCTTCTCACTTTTATTTAGCCTCTGTCCCAACTTTTTTGGAGTGTTGCAGCCATCAAAATGTGTTCATATTTACAAAATACAATAAAGTTGGGCAGTGAAAACATTGGAGATCTATTCTTTGTAGTTTTGTCAGTTAAGTAAAGGTTAAAGGGATAGTTCACCCAAAAATGAAAATTCTGTCATCATTTACTCACCCTCATGTCGTTCCAAACCTGTATGAGTTGCTTTCTTATGTCGAACATAAAAGAAGATATTTTGAAGATTGCTGGTAATCAAACAGTTGGTGGTTGCCATTGACTTCCATAGTATTTTTTTTTTCTACTATGGAAGTCAATGGTGGCCATCAACTGTTCGGATACTAACATTTTTCAAAATATCTTCTTTTGTGTTCAACAGAAGAAAGAAATTCATACAGGTCTGGAACAACTTCAGGGTGAGTAAGCGATGACAGAATTTTCACTTTTGGGTGAAGTAAATGATGACAGAATTTTCATTTTTGGTGAACTATCCCTTTAAAGAGACTTAACAAATCCAGGATTCTTGTTTTTATTTTACAAATGTCCCAACTTTTCTGGAAATGGGGTTGTATATTCAATTTATTTTTACCTGTTTGTTTTGATTATTTAATGTGAGTTTGAGTAAATTAGTCATGAAAGCCAGTTTTTATGACAGCCACTGTTTAAATGAAACCATGATATCAATAGAAAGTTAATAAAAAAATATTTTTTTCCCTTGGTGTGCTTAGCAAAATTGACTTATCACATCATGATCCGAATCAAGTTGAATTAAGAACTTGTAAATCAGAAACAAATCAAATTATGAAACCTGTGTCAATACCCAGGCTTTTTTCTAAAGGTCTTAAAGAATCCTACTTAACTAAACAAGTGTCCAGCTCCAAATACTTCAAATGACTTTTCTGTAATTGTGTGGACAGCAGGGTCAACGTATGACATACATTATGTTGATCTTCACATTATATGAATCCAGATGTGCTGAGTGTTTAGGTAACCCGCTCTGAAGTCTCATCACCTTTCCCCTTCTCTGTTATGCATTTCATACTTTCCTCATATATAAATGTTTTTTTTATTAGTCTTATGAAGTATTCTAATTTGTTGAGATAGTGAATTGGTGGGTTTTTGTTAAATGTGAGCCAAAATCATCACAATTAAAAGAACCAAAGACTTAAACTACTTCAGTCTGTGTGCATTGAATTTATTTAAGACACGAGTTTCACAATTTGAGTTGAATTACTGAAATAAATTAACTTTTCCATGACATTCTAATTTATTGAGATGCACCTGTATATAATAATATTATTATTATTATTATTATTATTTTATTTTTTTCCCTTTTTCATGTCTTTCTTTCTGTTTTCCCTCATTTGCTTCTGTTGGTCAAAGTCCTCCTGTAGCGCTGCTCTGCGAGGTGCCTCTGGTTTGGTCTGATCTGGTCTGGTGTGGTTGAGGTGTCTCTTGGTGTGGGTTATTCTCAGATGAGTTTGAGTTTAATGTGGATCTGATCTGTGACGTTCTCAACAGGAGGCTCATAAGATGGTGCACGAAGCAAACCTGAAGCAGGCCACTGCGGAAAAACAACTGAAGGAGGCGCTGGGAAAGGTGAGTTATGCTGACATTACTGTTTTGTTAAGGCTAAATGCCAAGACTGCACTTTCTACATGATTAGAAATAAACTAGCTAAATGAGAGAATACAGTGAACTTCAGAGAATAAACAAAGCTAATCGACAAACTAAACCATTAATATTTGTCAGTGTCACCAAGACAAAAGATTGAACTTAAACTGGGGTTATTTATTTATAGCATCTTATGGGCCAGATTTACTAACAGTTAATGTCAAGATTTACTAAAGACACACATTGAAAAATTAGAGATGATAAAGTGTAGATGCAATTATTTTTGGCCGACCTTATTGCATATGCATTTGTAGGAGTTTCCCTTTCAGAGGGCAAATTTATGGGAGGAGAGTATTTAAATGAATCATGTAACATTATTTACTAAGGTTTGCAGTAGTATTTACTGGTATTTGCACTGCTGTTTAACACCCAAAAAAGCATGTCTTAACCTATTTTGCGTTGCTAGACCCTTTTTACTGGTGCATGAGCTGTTTTCTGTCAGTTGTTTAGAATCACAACCTTAGAAACTGGTTTGCAAAAAGGTCTGAAATTGTTCACGATTAAGTTTGATTCATTCAAACAGTTCAATCACACACTAGTAATTTGTAATTTGTAGGGTTTTTTTCACACTGAAAGAGCCAGAAAATAGTTTTTAAGAAAGAAAACAAAACTTGCAAATGTCATCTAGTTTTTGTCAATGACGAAGCAGCTCTTTATTGCGTGTGCAGCTTGTGAAAGAATCTGTGCTGCAGGTAATCACGATTTATATCCATTTATATTTAATACAGTATTAAAAAAAATATTAAATATGGGCACACTTTTTCGCTGAAGGGCCTGTTCCCCTGTACTATTGAAAGGCTAAAAACGCCCCTGGCTTGACATGGCTGTGGCAGTTGCTAATTTACGCTGCTCTTGGTAGATTACGTTGGTCATTATGGTAATGATCTGGCTGCATCATTTGCCCTGCTTAATGAATCTGGCCGTATATCTCTAGCATTAAAGGTAGGACATATGACCAAAATCTAATATTACTCTTATTTTAATAGTCATTTTTCACAGTAACAGTACATTTCACAATATAGTTATTGCTGCTGTAAATTTAGCCCTAGAATATACTGTATATACTACATTAGTCGTGTAGTAATGTCTATTTCATATCCAATCAGTGCAAAATCAGCTTAACATTAGGAAGCACATGAGTTTGAAATTATAAATATGACTGAATAAAACGTGTGAAACCTGTATACACATCAGCCCACTGTGACTTTTTGTACAGGGTTCAAAATGAACTTTCATCATTTGCCAAATGAGTGTAAAATGATGATTTGGTGAGCAATAAAGCTGAGGTGATGTCTGTGTTTTTTTTATTAGTGGTTTAAATGATGTGGTTTAAATTAATGGTTTAATTTTGAAATGAAAGAATGCTGGCCCCTAATATTTCATGGCAAAAGTTATTATAAACTTAATATAGTGTCGCATGCATTACACTGTCATCAAAAATATAGGAATTAAATAAAAGAAACTAAAATTAAATTAAATAAAAAATAAACACACACATACACATTGGAGTAGTGTTGCACAATATATAGGTACTAAAAAGGTATCGCGATACCCCGCTTTTAAAAACGGTACGATTCCTCATTTTACCAGTACCGGTACTTTAAAAATGACAGCGTTTAAATAAGAGCCGTATTTCCTGAGTTGCGTCGATGTACGACAGCAGGACAATGAGTGTTCAGCGCTCTGCTTCCCTGCATGAACACTAGCCGTGCCAAACTTTATAAATCCGCACAGCGCAGCACTGCTTAAAGGGGTCATATGATGCTGCTAAAAAGAACATTATTTGGTGTAATGAAATGCGTTTATGCGGTTTAAGGTTAAAAAAACACATTATTTTCCACATACTGTACATTATTGTTTCTCCTCTATGCCCCGCCTTTCTGAAATGCGTCGATTTTTAAGAAAGGAAAAATTGAAATCGCATCATATGACCCCTTTAAAGTTATCGACAATTTAGGAGTGAATAAGAAACATGCATGAATGAGAAAATATGTTAAAAAGAGTTAAGCGCAATAAACCTCGAAAAAGAACTCGCACGCTAAAAGAACTTGCACGCTATCACACACCCGAAGCGTGATCGCTTATTCAGATCTCTTTCAGATCCCACTTCAGCGGTCAAATATGCACAGAATCATGTTAAAACGCACGTCTTGATCTATGACTGAAATGAATGTGTGAAAAGAAAACGTGTGCGTATCAATTGGGTCCGTGCAGCTCTTAAAGTGACAGCAGATTAAAATTCCTGCTGCTCTCTGTCTCTACAATGTTAATCAAGAAAAATAGAAAATCACTCACTAATCTTGACTAACTTTATTTGCTTTAATAAGGATACATGTAGTGAAGACTATGCAGTGCTTTACTTTCACATTTTGATTACTTTATTCAGTATCATCTCTTTCTTGAATGCTACTGTTAAATATACCCAATGTACTTAAAAACACAGTTTATTTAATTTGTGTCTTTGTCCTTTTGTTTGTCACCTGCATCTATGTTCTTATTATTAATAACAAAAATGACCATATCATGATATAAATTGTTATTGTAAAATAAAATTACTCCTAGTGTTGAATAATATTTTGGTCATATTTCCCACCCCTAGCTCATGTCTTAAGCTAACTTGCCGATGTTGCAAAGATACATACCTGTAGGCTCAGCTATATCATATTCATAGACTGGTAGTTGCTCACCATAGGCCTGTGTGGTGGCACTGGCATGTGATTTTTTTTTTATGGGGGAAGAAATACTCAAAAAGCAGGGCAGGAACACTGGTCATGTGAGAGATTTCTTTCTTTTCTTTTTTTCTTTTTTAATAAATTTTTAGTCATGATATCGGTTTAGTAATAGTATCGAGATATTTTAGTCGGATATCGTATCGAAGTCAAAATGTTGGTATCGTGACAACACTACATTGGAGGTTCACAGCTTTTTTTTCCCCATCTTTTTGCATCTCAGGTTTTAAACGCAAAAACATGTTCTGTGTGAATGGCCTCTGACATCTTTGTTATTAACATTTAGGTTTTTCACTTTTTGTAAAATATGTTGTATAAATAGGGTTGGGTAGGTTACTTTTAAAATGTATTTCTCTACACATTACAAAATAAATGCTTTAAAAAGTATTTTGTAACACATTTTGTTAGATTACTCGTTTAGCAACTTAATCTAAATACGTTGGACATAATACTTAAGGTAAGGGGCATATTAACTTTGATGTCTTGTTTTTATGTTAACCACCTCTAAATAAAAATGGGTGGCATGAATGCATTTAAAGCTATTATAAATGCATAAATAATATTGTGAGATTAATGTTTTAAATACAACATTTTGAACATTGAAATATGAAATAATGGGGGGGGGATTACGTTTTTAAATATGAAACTAAAACTGACAGTAGGTGGTGGCAAATCATTGTCTTAATGAATGAGTGATGGAATCATTCGATTCGTTCAAAAGAACTAATTCATTAAGGAATAAAGCAAGTGATTTATGAATGTAATTGAATCATTGTCTCAGCCGATTCGTAGATTCGTAGATCCAAAACGTAGATTCTTTCAGGAACCAAACAGCACTAGGTTGCTCGCAGATGCGCTAGTCTTCTGCTGTGTATTTATTTCATTGCATTAAGTGCAAATAGCGATGGATGGTACATACACTAAGTGTAAATAGCAATTAGATGCTATTTACACAAAGTGAAAAGAGCATATTTTCTTAGCGAAAGATGCTATTTACAATAAATGCAAATAGCCATAGAATCTATTTACACTATGTAAAAATTGTAGTATTTTCTTTGCAATAAGTGTAATAGTAATTAGTTGCTATATTTTTACTTACTGCAAATAGTGGCAGATATTTGCACCTCAGTGTTGTAGTACATTATAAAGCAGTATTCAATAATAACATATTGAGTGTAAATTATAATATTTATTAAAATCATTAATGGATGCCGCCTTACTAGGACAATAAAGCCCTCCCTATACCTAACCCTACCCGATAAACACTTTATTATTAAATACCCATAAGGCACTTTATTTCCACTTTTCGAATATTTCATTCATTTTTTTATTGAAAATAAATGCCTTTCCGATCTGATGTGTGAGAAGAATGGGAGTTGAACGAGTTAAGCAAAAGGCAGATTCAAACTCGGATCGATTGCGTCAAGTTTTTATAGCGTATCTTACTCTCTACGCCACTACTACTGTTCTTAAAGGCCCGTCCTTTTTAATGATGTCTATTCCAGGCATTGGTGGTTGTAGCTACTCTCTACTCTGTCTCTGCCAACAAGGTGGGCTATTTGGGAAATCAGACAATACTGTTCTTTAATGTACTTAATATTAACTTCTTGTTTTTGAATTGCATAAAATCAGTACCACATTTACAATCGTGCTAATATTCGGGAAAACAGCACTCTTCTTCCTTGATTGATATTGCTTAACTATACCATATGTTATAAATATAGAAGAACAATAACTCATACAGACAAACCTGACTTGCACTGCAAGTGCTCATGTGGCCTGAGAACAGTGTTTTTAAAGACTGAGAATAACATATTTTAAGATGCCTTTTCAAGGTTAGATGTTCCTTTAAAGATGAGAGAAGTTTTGTTGCAGGAAACAAAATTGCATTGCACTGTGATGTTACATTCCTTTTCACATTTGAAATTAAAACTGTCTTTGTATTTCCAATGCAAAAAAACGCAGTACGCGCTTGGCTTTCTGATTTTCTCCTGCATTTTAGTAAGTCGTCACTAGTCTGCACTCTGTAGGTTTCTGTTTGAACAGGCTGCACACGTTTTTTAACGTTAGAGTCAGAGAATCACCAGTTGCCTCGTGTAAAAATTTTCAAACATTTTATATTAATACTAAATGAAATAAATGACATTTCATTTCAAAGTAATCACTTTGGTAATCTAAAATACTTTTCGGATGAAACTTTAATTTTATTTCCACCCATTTAAAATGTAACTATAACGAAATACAGTCACACATATTTTGTATTTTAAATATGTTATGACATTACAATTATTTCGTTACTCCCCAACCCTGTGTATAAATACCTGAATTTAAACCCCTCATAAGTTTGAAGTCTCACAAGTCTTTCCCCTTGGATTTAGATTGATGTTCTGCAGGCTGAAGTGGCTGCTTTGAAGACTCTGGTCCTTTCAACCTCTCCCACGTCCCCCTGTAAGGAAATGCCCCCCGGACCTAAAGCCCCCTTTAAGAAAGGCCACGCTCGCAACAAGAGCACAAGCAGCGCCATGTTGGGCAGCCAGCAGGAGGTTGCAGTGACACAGCCCATTGTACGTGAGTGTAAAGAGGTTTGTATCTGATCATGAACGTCCTTGTGTGTAACATCACTCGCACACCTGGAGACATTTCCCGTATACTCCTGGGGTTTATTCCGTGTCAACCATGATGTCTTGTTAATCACAAGCATCAACATGTATTTCATCTAAAGAGTTTATATGTAGGTGAATCTCCAAAGAATGTGTCCAGTGTCCTTTCTGAATACACACTAAACCGAGCATACTGTCCAAATAACAAATTTAAAAGTGACTAAAGTACATGGTTACAACATATCAGCAATATTTATAAAACAAATCATAAAAACATAAGACGCTCCAAAAGCTAGTGCAAGGAGATGGGTCCTCATGTGATTTAAAATACTAATGAAGGACAACTTCTAATATGAAAATGTGCATCAGCAAGCATGATTGCGGTTCTTGTTACCATATTTGATGTGCTCTATGTATGTTCTAGGGCTGTGTATCGGCAAGAATCTGGCGAGACGATATGTATCACGATACAGGGGTTGCGATAGGATGAGTTGCGATACTGTAAACAAGGCGATATATTAGGATATTTCTTCTTTTAGGAATAGGATATAATTTTAGGAAAGTTGTCATTAAGAACACTTAACCATATGCAAACCTTAAAAAAAATAAAAAATAAAAAATTTAACCAGAACACAGTAGGATCTGTAACATTCAATGTTATTGAACCACTTTTTGTGCATTACGAGTAAAGGGGGGAAAATAAAGTGTTTGCAGGATTCTTTAGTTAAATTAAATGTATAAAACGTAAGCTGTTATAAACAGACCACGTATATTTTTAGACCCTGATTTAAACGTACACAGTTTAAGTTTAAAATTGTAACATACAATGTCATAACATTTTGATCTGAACAAAAGAATTACATCTGCTTAATATCAACAAAAAATAAAGTGCTTGCAGGGTTCTGTGTGAAGAACATGAGCACACGTGAACACACACACACACAGAATATTTGACTTTGGCATTGCACATTTTACACATTGCATGACTTTTGTCAATCTCTTTTGTGCCTTGTCTGTCTGCCGAAATGACGCCACACTTTAGCTTTGTACACCGAGGCGAGAGCTGGAACATTTCTTTCATCCTTCATTACTAGCAGCGAACTATATTAAATTAAATTTAAATTCAGAGATAAAACTGCAATCTAGCGGTCTGGATATATACTCAAAACGAAACAACTGCCATGAATCTTGTATGATTTTTTTTTTTAAATATCAATATTCCGTTTTTGAGAATCGATACTGTATCGCCAAACAAAATATCGCGATACTCACGATATCATCGATATTTTCTTACACCCTATTTTTTTTACTTACACAATACATAATCTTACTGTACTGTGTAAAACTCATACTGTGAATGATTAATCAAAATGTTAATAAAATAAAATAATAAATTCCTAACTTTTCCACGAAATTCTAATTTATTGAGATGCACCTATATATATATATATCGATACAGTATCGCCAAACAAAATATTGTGATACTCACGTGTATCGATATTTTCTTACACCCCTAGTATGTTCATTGATGAATGTTTATATGTGAATAAAAGCCTATTGAATTTGCTCATCATATAGTGATCATGTCTCTTCAGAAGACATTCTTAATCTTTTGACGTCATTCAGATAATCCATCAAACTACTGTATCATTGACCTTCAAAGGAAGATAAAGCTGCATGTCATCATCATAACAGTGATAAGCAACATTATGTTTTCGACAAATATAACCAAGTGGTGACAAATTTAGGAAAAACAAGATGGGACCTAGAATGGAACCTAGAGGAACCCCACAAACACTGGGAGCAGAAGGAGAAGAGTCATTTCTCAATTCTACAGAAAATATAGCCACACAACATTCAATAACAGTGTGAGGAGCCGTCTGAAAATCACGTGAAAGTTTGCTGATCATCTTCCTCTCATCCAGTATTTTGAAATGGACTATAAAAGTAGTGTTATAATTGTCAGTATTAAGTAGCGTGTGTGTGTGTGTGTGTGTGTGTGTGTGTGTGTGTGTGTGTGTGTGTGTGTGTGTGTTAGGTGGATTCACTGCTCTTCACTGAGTTCAAAGTGTGGAAAGAGGAGCCAACCCTGGAGAGAAGATGCTCCTTCCTCGAGCGTATTTACAGAGAAGACATCTACCCATGTCTGACGTTTTCTAAGAGTGAGGTATGCTTTTGCTATCATCCCTCTGTAGAACTTATGAGCACCTCCTTGTTATTATTTTATAGACATTAGTTTCTGTAAATGATTAGCTATAATGAGCTATACAAGTGTGACAGCTCAGCTGATCATTGAGAATCTGGGCTAATAATTGAGATCTACAACTGCTCTCTGCTGGTTGAATCTACTTATGAATTACTGAAAACATTAATGTCAACTATATCAAACTGTAATTTACAAAGTTACACGCTGCTCATAATTTGAAGTAGTTAACTGCACTCAAGCTTCCTAATTAGGTAGTGCACTTATACTGCATGACCTAATGGAAAAGTTGATAATTGCACTTAAGGTGTACAAGGGGACTTTTTAATTTTAAGATTATATAATTAACTTTCGAGCAGCATTTACCTAGAACAAAACATAAGAGCACATTTAAGGTGACATAATCAAACTTTATATATTTATACACATATTGTAGATGTACAGCTTGACCAACAAAAACAAATATTTTTTAAGGCCTATAAGACTATACAGTGAAATTTAGGTAAAATGCTTTTAACAAGTGCTTTTAAATTTAATGACATTTGTTTAAGAGCTCTTCAAGATATTAAAGTGTCTTAAATTTAATCAGTCTTCATTATAATTTTAAGAGATATTACATTTAGGGACATAAAAACAGGAATTTTGATATGGCTTAATGTAATTATAAAACTTTAAACGTCTATGATTTAATAAACAGACATCAGTGCTGCACATTCAAAGTAAAAAATGGTGCTGCTGTGCTGTACAGGCTTGCTGTTTAAGAGCTTTTTTCCAATCAGTCAATACTGCGCATTTATGCCAAATGATTGCTTATGATCTATTGTTGATGAATTATAATATTTACTTTATGATTTTTTTATATTGAAATATGCTGTAGATGATTGTAAGATGATTGCATCTCTCTCATCTTTTTGAATGAGCAGCTATAAAATAAGAGTACTTCTGGTGTATTTTGGGCTTACTTATAATTGAAAGTATTTTTATACATACAATCTTATGCAATAACATTTTATGCAACCTTTTTTTAACATTATTTGTGTTTTAGTTATTAAAAAAAACCTTTATCTTCCAAAAACAATATATACTTTTGTTACTTCTCTCTGTCACCCCATAGTGAATAACAGTGAATATGTAGATTTTACAGCACAATCATTTTTATTGCCTTTCTTTAAAGACATTATTATAGTATGAGAAAAATCCAAGATCGATCGACCTCTAATTAGTATGTATGTATGTATATATTAGTACATAAACCAATTTCAATACATATGTTTATGTTGAATAAAACATGTCCAGAGTACTTTTAACTTGCAGTTAACATGTTTTGCCGTTGAATGTGTGCCCCGGCCTGTTTAATTAAGGTAAATGTTCTGTTTGGGCCTACATTTATTGGTATTTATTTTATTTGTGCCGGCCTTAAGAAGTCTTAATTTTTTTTACTTACATATATATAATATAGGTAACCTTGTGCCATATATTTTTGAATAGAACAACAGAATAAAAATAGCATATTTATTTCAGTTATAAACAAAAATGTTTAACCAAAGGTAAGGAAGAAAGGGATTAACTAACGATTAAAATTAACTAGTAAATAATTTTTAAACCACCTGGCCTTCCAAATGGCAGTTTAGGAAACTTCATTAGATGTGTATTTTGATTTGTGCATGGCTGATGTATAGTTTGTGTTATCCACAGCTCGGATCAGCGATCCTGGAGGCAGTGGAGCAGAATACACTAAGCGTGGAGCCTGTGGGATTCCAGCCGCTGCCGGTGGTCAAAGCGTCTGCTGTTGAGTGTGGAGGACCCAAGTGAGTGTGGCTGAATTCACAGCCACTTGACATGAGGCTCGTTGCTCCATTAATCTGTGAACAGAGTAGTTTTATAAATCTTCAGCTCTCCTAATATGAATGAACCAAGTATCCTGTAAATAGGCTATGACAGTGTCATCAAATGTAATTACTAATCAGACTAATAGTTGCCTTTGTTTGTAAACTAATATATTTTAAGACATTTAGCCTTTCTTAAAATAAATAAATAAATAAAATAAGCGAGAAAATACGATAATTTTAAAATTTTCATTTAATCGTTAATTTTTAGGGCCCTATTTTAATGATCTAAGCGCATGGTCTAAAGCGCACGGCGCAGGTGCACTCAGGGCATGTCCGAATCCACTTTTGCTAGTTTAACGACGGGAAAACGGTCGGCGTGCACCGGACGCATGGTCTAAATGGGTTGTCCCTATTCTCTTAATGAGTAATGGATATTTTTTGGGCGTAACGTGCAATAAACCAATCAGAGTCTCATCTCCCATCCCCTTCAAAAGCCAGTTGCGCTCACGCCATGGAGGGTTCGCTATTTTCATGGCAGAATGTAATTTTTCATTTTTAAAAGTGTATGTGTGCTGCTGTGTGTCCCTGTGTCTGTAATAAGCAAAGTGTATGTGCGTTGTGCACCCGCATATAGGCGCATATTACTAACGCGCTCTTTAAATAACAAAGAAAAAATATTGCGCCAGACTTTAGACCAGGTTTGAGTTGGTCTATGGTGCAGTCTATTTTCAGTTCCTCAAAATAGCAACGCGCCAACAATGCGCCTGAACACACCTCTTTTTTAGACCAGCACGTCCATGGGCGCACAAATGGGCGTAAATGCATTTGTTATTTAAACAACGCGGTGCAGGACGGGAAAATGAGAACTGCGTCGGGCTGAAACTAGCAAAAACACTTGCGCCGCGCCTTGCACTGCATGATACGGGTGTATGATAGGGCCCTTAATGCAGTACCGCCCTGAAGATAACCCTAGTTAAAAAAAAAAACCTAGGCCATGATTTATTTAAAATACATTTATTTCATACAAAGTATACTTCAAATCCGTTAACATATTTATTGACATATCACAAAAGACATGCTGATATAAAATTATAATTAAACTTTATTTGGAGTATTTCTTTATTGCACAATGCACATTTCTTAATATTATGCCTAAAATGTGTTTTAATATCACTATTAATAAGGATTGTATGATCTCTGTATAATATCAGTCTTTAAATGCAAGATATTAAAAGTGTACCTGAAGTATACTTGCTATAGTTTCACTTTAGCACAATCAAATATACTTAAGTATATCTTTAGTTGGACCTCAGCACTACTTCCGCATAATTGAAGTGCATCAAGCACGAAATTTAGCAGACTTTAAGTATACCAGTTTAGTATACCAAAGGTACAATTGCAGGGTATTTTTATTAATATAAACATGTAAATGTATGCTTAGCACAAAATAAATGTATTTAAAATACATTTTAGTATATTTTTTGGTAACACTTTACAATAAGGTTCCATTAGTTAATGTTAGTTAATGTATTAACTAACATGAACAAACAATGAACAATACATTTATTACAATATTTATTAATATTTGTTAATGTTAGTTAATGAAAATACAGTCATTCATTGTTAGTTCATGTTAATTCACAGTGCATTAACTAATGTTAACAAGCACAACTTTTGATTTTAATAATGCATTAGTAAATGTTGAAATTAACATTAACTAAGATTAATAAATGCTGTGGAAGTATTCTTCATGCTTAGTTCATGTTAACTAAATAGTTAACTAATGAACCTTATTGTAAAGTGTTACCCATGCTGGGAAACCATAAACCTTACATGACCTGTCATGAACAGTGGGCAGCATCACTAAAGAGTTACACACAAGGACACAAGGTATAGACAAACACTGATGCTGGAGGAGAAAACACATACGAAGAGATTTTTACACAGTAATTCAGGTAATTATTATTAAAATATTTTTTAAAAATACACTTTCCCTTATACATTAATTTATATTTAACCAAAATGTTTTTATTAGACATGTATTTAAAGTTCGTCAGATCCATAAATACTCCATTTCTCTAATGTTGCTGTTTATTTTTATTCCATTGTTCCTAAAAATGTTGTGTGAACATGAACAGCTTGTCAGCATGACTTTCTTTCGTCAGTCTTTCTTTCTGTATTTGTGTCTTTTTGTTGATTTCGTTCTTGTACCAATGAGCTCTTCCTGTGGCAGGATGGTACAGACTCTCGTGTAAGTGAATCGTGATAAGACCCTTATTCCTCCTGATCTGACCCGTGCCGCCCTGTGTCCCGATCCTTGTCTTGATTTCCCTAGTGCCTGTGTTTCAGGGAGTTCATTTCTCAGTGCCTGTTTATGTGTGCTTCATTTTCGTTATTCACCAAAGTGTTAGTTTACAGTCCTAAATGGCTCCTCAGATGTCTATCAGGTTAGGAGTATAATATACTGTAGTTCTAAAAGCTTTGGATCTCTTTCCCACTGTGCAGGAAATGTGCCCTGTGTGGTCAAACCAAAACCTGCAAGCACAGAATCAAGTTTGGCGACTCCAGCAACTATTATTATGTATCTCCGTTTTGCCGTTATCGGGTGAGTATTGCATTATTGCCTTGTTATAGGCTTCACAGCATCTCCTCTGAAATTATTTGAGAAACACATATTGGTGTTTAGTGAAATATGGACACTTAAGGTGATGATACACAGGGCAACTTTTTTGAGCAATGTTCCCGTGCAACATTTTTGAGCAATGTTGCTTGGGCCACACTTTCCCATTGAGAATGGGCAACAAATTTGGCCATTCTGGATCTGGATACTTCTGGATACTTTTTGCCAGGCAACATTGGTCAAAAAGTTGCCCCGTGTATCATCACCTTTAGGTAGATCAGTCTTCAGAAAATATTCAGTTATTTCTCATTCTGTTGCATATCCAGAGAAAGCATATTTATGTGTCTCAGTGGTTGCAGAATGAATGCTTTGAATATCAAAATCTAATGTATTAAAAGTTTAAAACTAGATGAGTAAAGTTTGTGTACGAACTTTGAAGTTGGCTTGAAAAGGCCTTGACTAGAAGTTTGAAGCAGTTGTAAAAGCTTGAAGTTTGAAAGTTTAGATAGATTGATTAGATAGATGTTGATAGCACGTTACTAACATGTTACTAGCATGTTTCTGACATGATTAGTATGTTGTTAGCATGTTGCTAACATATTTCTAACACAATTAGCATGTTGCTAACATATTTTAGCATGTTGCTAGCATGTTTTAACATGATTAGTGTGTTGTTAGCATGTTTTAGCATGTTAGTAACATGTTTCTAGCATGATTAACATGTTGTTAGCATGTTTCTAACGTGATTAGCATGTTGTTAGCATGATTAGTATGTTGCTAATATGTTGCTGCCATGATTTAGCATTTTGCTAACATGTTTCTAGCATGATTAGTATGGACTGATTGATTGATTGATTGATTTTTGTCAGTTGGAGTTTGAATAGTCTTTGCTCATTTGAACATTCCGTCAATCAGTGTTAATTTTGTCAACGAAGATGACGACGAAAAATATTCGTTAACGAACATTTTTTCTGTGACTAAGACAAGACGTTGACGAGCTAAAACTAATATCTGATGATAAAAACTATGACGAAATTTATGCCGTGTCTTTGTTAACAAGACGAGATGGGACTATAATGTTATATGAGGACTACCGGACATTCAAAATACATCCTATAGGCTACTGTCTTGTCCTTCAAAATGTGCGTCCCTGTCAATGGATTGCAATCAGATAAGGGCCGTTTGCATATCTAGTCTCAGTATGGCAGCCGCAGCAGATGGATAGGCTACCAAAACGCGAACTATAGTGATATGAAACAATGGCCTCGGCACCCGAAGGGGTAGGGATAAGGTGACCAGACGTCCTGTTTTTCACAATTCGTTGTCGATTAACTTAAAGTTATGAAGGTGGGATAGGCGGAATTGCGCTGATAGAAGTGCTCTCGCTAAGATGTTAAATAAATATGTTAAGTAAACCTACTGTATCTGAAAAATGAGTTTCATTTGCTCTCACGCACGCTCCACTTCTTCAGTTCTCATATACAGCGCGCGATTAGTTCTCAGTGCGCAAATATACACACAGAAGTCCAAATGTCTATCGTGTAGAGTATCTCACGTAAATACAGTCGGTTATGGATTAAGTGAACGTAAACAGGTGGGTGAAAACTGAACGTGTGTCAGTATTACATGCATGCCTTCCATCTTAAAGGGACAGCATTCCTAATTAAGTACCTATCTGTGTCATTAATGTTAACCAACAAAAGATGTTGAGTAAATATGTTAAGTAAACCTACTGTATCTGAAAAATTAGTTTAATTTGTATCTCTTTCGTATTTGTCTTATTGTCTTATTCTGCTTCTTTTTCAAAAATTATATATATTATAACAACTATAATTTTTATAAGTTGCTCCCTTTTCACTACTGTTGAAGGGATAGTTCACCCAAAAATGAAAATTGTCATAATTTATTCAAGTTTTTCCAAATTCAATCCTTGATTCAAATTTCTCATAAGCTTAATTGATTTGGGCTAAAGAGAGAAGAATTAATGACTATTTTTGTTTGAAAACTACATATAAAATAGCTACCAAAATAAATGTTGGTAACTGCAGTTTGACTAAAAGTAATGACTAAAAGTTGACAAAAATGCAATGACTTTTCGTCGACTAAAGCTATGAAAGACTAAAATGTGACTATTAAGCATTTTCGTCTCAAGATAAAGACTGAGACTAAATCAAAAATGCCTGTCAACATTAACACTGCCGTCAATGTAAGTCTATGGGAATTTTATCATTTTTAATCTTAATTTTTATGAAAACCTTATGTTGGATCATTTAGAAAAATCAAAGCAACTAATTTCAGAACAGTCTGAAGTTCTGACCCGTGTTTTCAAGTAGTAGCTTGAAAGCTCTAAGAGGACATACTGACTAAAGTTTGGCTCAGAAGAAGAAACTTAGAAAGTAGATCAGTAAGTTGGCTTTTTCAAGCCAACTTAATATCAGAAAATGTATGGCATAGCCCTGGCACTTCTAACATCAGACCATCCTACCAAATCGAGCAAGTGGATAAAAAGAGCAATTGCAAAGAAGGGACCTGCAAGTCCGCTGCAAATTTCAGTCATCCAGATTCACTTTAGCAAATTTAGCCTCTTTTCAGAAGGTGACTAGATTAAAAACTCTTTCGAGAAAAACTGACATGAACTCACACCTGAGACTGATATAAGACCAGAGACAAAACCTTAGAAATTAAATACTGTGCCTAATAATACTACCGTTAATCATTGGGCATGAATGTGATAGAGGTGTGTTTCATTCTGGAGAAATTAAAGGGGACATAACAAACACAGTTTCAGCCAATCTCATGTTAATCTTGAGTACCTATATATTAGTATTGTATCCTTCATATCTCCAAAGAGTCTTTAGTTTTATCAGATTATAAATGAAATATAATTTTTTTTTTTACAATTCTCTCCGAAAACAGCCGAGCTCCTGGAGGCGTGCCGTGGGTGTAGTCAAGTCACCTTTATTTATATAGCGCTTTTAACAATATAGATTGTCAAAGAAACTGTACAGCATTAATTAGGAAAATAGTGTGGCAATAATGCAAAGTGACAATAGTAAACACTCATTTTTCAGTTAAAGGCAGTTCATCATTGAATTCAGTGATGTCATCATCCTGCTCAGTTCACTTTAAATAGTATCTGTGCAATCAAGTCAACGATATCGCTGGAAATGAAGTGTAGCTGAATAGTCACGAGCACTTACGCGGCGATTGCCAACAAAACACAGACATTTGATGCAGTTTTACTTGCAGCCTGAGGTTCCAGCTCATTACAGGGATCTTCTATCGCTGGGACCGTTCCATCTTTCAGTATTAAACGATGTGCAGATCCAGCGTCGAGCTGGGCCTTGTTTATAAAACATTCATCACCGAAATGACGGGAACAAACAAACACACTTGCAAAACTCCGTTGCTAACCCGGAAAAACAAACTGCATTCACTGTTTATGCAACGTTGGATTCTTTGGGAAGCTGAACAAGGTTATCTTTCCCTCACAACTAAAACACTTCTTTGGAGACATTGTTCTCAAGCAAGTCCTGTGCAGTGCTGCCGATGACTTCTGTAACCCGAATGAAGCACATTGATGGGCTGCTCTTGCTCTCGCTCTGGCTGCTGTGTGCATGCTCTCTTCCGGGAGAGGTGCTCATACAAGGAATTCTGCCCTTCATGATGTAATGAAGGGCCCTGCTCGAAAAAAAACTTTCCTAAATTGATACGAACCCTGAAGGAGTGTATTTGGCACAGAAATACTCCGTAATGCATCCAAATCGTTTTTTGAAACTTTAGCCATGTTTAGAATGAGAATAGACCTGCACTTCCATCGCTGTTTCTAGCCAATGTGCGTTTCCTGGATAATAAGATGGACTTTCTTAGGCTTCACATGGCAGCACAGTGTGAATTCAGAGACTGCTGTGCTTTCGTTTTCACCGAGACGTGGTTGCATGATAACATCCCTAACTCAGCTGTACAACTGGATGGATTAACCACTTTTCGTGCAGACAGAAATATATTGTCCGGTAAAACAAAAGGAGGGGGGCTATGTATTTATGTGAAAAGAGACTGGTGTGCAAATTCTTCTGTTGTGGATGTTCACTGTTCTGAATCAGTGGAATATTTAGCGGTACAGTGCCGGCCATACTATCTGCCGAGGGAGTTTGCTGTTATCATCATCATTGCTGTCTATATCCCCCCCGAGTGCAAAGGCTGATTACTCACAATACACCTGGAGGGACTCTTTGTGATAGCAGGTGACTTTAACCAGACTAATCTTAAGAAGGTCCTACCCAAATTCTATCAGCATGTCACTGTTCCTACAAGGGGAAATCACACTTGAGACCATGTCTACACAAATGTACAGGGTGCTTACAGAGCCTTCGCCCGCCCTCATCTGGGTAGTTCTGACCACTCTTCTGTAATGCTTATGCCATCTTACCAGTCACTTTGGATTTAAATCTGCTTCCAAATGTACAAGAAGGTGGACTGATGGAGCTATGTCAGCTTTGGAGGACTGTTTTGATCGCACAAATTGGTACGTGTTCAAGGAGGCTGCAACATTGGATGGTGTAACAGACATTGAAGAATACGCCTCATCTGTCACATGCTACATTAACAAATGCGTAGATGACATTGCTCCCCTTAGGAAAATAACTGTCCCATCAAATCAGAAACCATGGTGTATGGCAGAGGTTCGTTCCCTCCTGAAAACACGTGATGCTGTTTTTAGAACGGGATAAAACAGCACTGAGGGAAGCAAGGAACAACTTGACTGCAGGAATAAAGAGAGCCAAAACCTCATACTCCCAAAGGATCCAGGAACATCTGAAGACAAATGACCCCCAGCGAATGTGGAAGGGCCTGAAAGAACTTACCGATTACAGGAGCAAAAACTTCAATAATGCTCCTATCAGTGATCCCCTGCTGCCGCATGCACTGAATCAACTTTTTTGCCCGATTTGACAAACTTAACAGCATTCCATCCACAAAACTAAATTAATTGGAGGACAATCAGCCATGGTCCTTTACAACAATGGAGGTGAAAAGGATCCTGCAGAGAGTGAATCCACACAAGGCTACTGGCCCGGATGGCATTCCGGGACGGGTGCTGAAAGAATGTTCAAGTCAGCTGACAGATGTCCTTACAGACATCTTTAATATATCGTTGGCCCAGTCTGTAGTTCCAGGATGTCTCAAAACTTCCATGATCATTCCTGTACCAAAAAGAACACCAGTAACTTGCCTTGACGACTATCGCCCTGTGGCACTCACGTCAATTATCATGAAGTGCTTCAAACGGCTGGTGATGGCTTACATCAAGACAATTATTCCACCTACACTGGACCCTTTACAGTTTGCTTACAGACAAAATCGTTCTACTGCAGATGCCATATCGCATGTCATCCACTTGGCTCTTTCACATCTGGAAGACAAGAACAGGTATGTCAGGATGCTTTTTGTGGACTTCAGTTCCGCATTTAATACAATCTTGCCACAGACCCTCATCAGCAAACTTCATGTACTTGGACTCAATGCCACAGTGTGTAACTGGGTCCTGGGTTTTTTGACAAATAGAACCCAAGTAGTGAGGATACATGAGAACACATCTCATTCTCTCACTCTGAACAACCGGAGCACCTCAGAGATATGTCCTCAGTCCACTACTGTTCACACTACTTACCCATGATTGTGTCGCACACCAGCAGGACAATCATATCATTAAGTTTGCGGACGATACAACAGTGGTGGGCCTCATCTCGCATAACAACGAGTCAGCATACCGAGAGGAGGTGAAGGTATTGGAGCATTGGTGCAAAACCAATAATCTGTCCCTCAATGTCAGCAAGATGAAGGAAATTATCTTTGACTTCAGGAAGTCTTCTACTACTCACCCTCCACTGCTTATAAATGGTGCTGCAGTGGAGATAGTTGGAAGCTTCAAGTTTTTGGGAGTTCATATAACAGATGATTTCTCATGGAACAAGAACATTGCCTCTTTGGTGAAGAAAGCCCAACAACGACTACACTTTCTGAGAAGACTTAAAAAAGCAGGCATGAGTAACATCATCATGATTAACTTCTACAGAGCATCCTGACTAACAACATCACAGTCTGGTTTGGCAGTTGTTTGGCTGCTGACAGGAGGGCCCTACAGAGGCTAGTAAAGGTTGCCCAGAAGATCACTGCATCTAGTCTCCCATCTATGGAGGACATCTACAAAGTGCGGTGTCTCAAGAGAACAACTAATATTATGAAGGACAATGCTCATCCCGCTGCTGGACTGTTCTGCCTACTTCCATCTGGAAGAAGACTCCGAAGTGTGCGATCAAGAACTACAAGACTGAGAAATAGTTTCTTTCCTCAGGTGATCAGGTTGTATATAACATCTGTGACTGATCAATGCCCTCATCTTGTACCTGTGTCTCTTGGGGGCCCAGAGATGGATAATACACATTATGTAATGGTCAGAAATTGCACATTTTATTTAATGCCTATTATGGCACCACTTTACTCTAAGGACTAACATTTAATTGCTTATTGTTGCACACTATGATCTACCTCATTGCAATGTTTGCAAACTCAGCAAATGCTGCACACATTGTCTGTTGCATTATGTTGTTAGTATTGTGCTATTGTTAGATATGTCCCTATTTTTGTACTATGATGCTCTCGGAGATACTGTGTTTCGTTTCTTCCTGTAGGGGGAATGACAATAAAAAGTACTTGACTTGAATCCAACTCTTTAACGGTGTAAATAACTCAGAATGCATGAAATAGCATTAGACAAAACATTTAAAGCATTTAAACAAAAAACATATTTGATTCACTGCAACCCTATAAATGACAAGCGGTTCACAAATGTAATGGAATTAGTGAAAACCGTTTCATTTTGGAAATTTAACCAATAAATGCACTTAGATATACAAGCAGATTCTGCAAAAAAACGTTACTTTGTCTGCCCGTAGTTTTGAAACAGAGAGAAAACTGCCTGCAAGAAATGTCTGAGAAACTAAATTCACCATGTTTGGAGAGCTCTTCCAAAACCTACATTTAGAACTTAAATTGACCATTATTAATCAAATCCTTCAAGTGATGATCATGTTTGTCAGAATAAATCTTAAGATATTTCCCCCAGTATCAAAAAAAAAATATATATAATTATATCTTTAAAAAATAATCGGTATCTATAAAGAAAATTAAACCTGTTATACCATAATAAAGCTTGATTAAAATGAGTATAATTGTATACATGTGCTTACTTTTTTTCTTTTGATTTTTGATTGAAATATGACAGGCTTCAGATTCACCATGTTAGCTTTTAAGTATTCCGTTTTTATGCTTTGAATGTTATCATAGCATTGTTCTCATTTGTAGTAGTGAGGTTTGTACAAATGTCATTTTTCTTCTCTACCTACTTCAGATCACGTCTGTCTGCAACTTCTTCACCTACATTCGCTACATCCTCCAAGGACTTGTCAAACAACAAGATGGTAAACTAATAATTCATCTCTCTTATAGTCTCTTATACAAAGTTTCCCTTCTAACACGTACATGTTGCTGTTTTACCAAGCAGAGCAGATGTTCTGGGAGGTCATGCAGCTACGGAAGGAGATGTCCTGCGCCAAGTTGGGGTACTACAAAGATGAACTGTGAACAGAGCCATCGCAGTCATGGGAATGCCATCGTCTTAACCCGGCCGCTCCTTGACATGACGGAGTTTACTAGTCCTGTCAGAGTGGCTTCCCAGGGACCACCACACCTCATTATATTTATTGAAACAGAAGGAGAAGAAGACACTAAAGCATGAACTGTAGCTGGAGGTTGTGTTCTCTCTGAAGAATCTGCACAATGAAGGATGAAACACTCGAATAAATGCGTCTCAACCTCTCTTAGATTGATATGTTCAGTGCTGTAGCTAGCTGTGTGCTGTTGTGTTGTTATATCTGGAATGTTCTGTCTATATTCTCTCGGACCACTATGTGTATTTCCTCATGAGTCTCATCTAGCCTCCTTCATTTTGATTTTAGTGCCTTTCTGGAAGCCTGAATAAAGTTGTGCACCTCCAGAGGAGAATAAATGCTGGTGTTTGTCCTTGTGAAGCAGTGACTTCTCCTGTTCGTCCAGCGAGACGTTAACATCCATATATATTAACAATTTGGATATTTGTGTTATCCCTTGGCCACAGGTTAATATATGCTAGTGATCATTTATAAGCTACGAGATAGGTAGCAAGATCTGGGCAAAGTTTTAATTTTAAATTATACAACACCACACCATGAGTCTTTATAATGAAACATGAATTTATTTGAGCTACTCTAATACATTAAACTAAACTAATGAAAACACACATACACACACAGATACAGTTCAAAGGATGAGGATTAACGGAGTTCTGAGGAAGTCCCAAAATTCTAGTACTTGCTACTAGTTCTTAGATCGCACGAAGAGAATCACAAAAGCAGAGATTTGGTTTATCTTTAGTTGCTTAGGATCAATTCAGCACCAGTTTTCCAGCTAGTAAGGAGACCTTGTTTTACTTGCGTTTGAGTTGAGAGCTGAGAGGGGTTTTCCTCGTTGGCTCATCCCAGGGAATCCCGCAGCCTCTGATTGGTTGCTGATCTGTCGTTTGGATGACGTCTTTTTGGGAGAGCCCTCGTGGTGAATGGAGGTTTGCCTTGTAACGGAAGAGCTTCGGAAGTCGGATGCCTTGGCTACGGATGGTGAGGCGCTTGAAGTTCTTCTGGAACTTCCAGACGGTTCCTCTTTGTGCATAGATTAACATAAAGCTCCCTCTATCACATGAGGAGACCATCTCTAAAAGTTTTGTTAATACTTCTATAAAGTGTTGTAATCATGCATATGATACCGAAAATCATCATTTCATTCACACCAAGATATTGCAAATAAAACAAGTTTTCACCCAACATCAAGTATATGGCATACACATTAGTCAATTGTATCTACTAAAAGGGGTTATAAAACATTGATTAAACTCCATTGATTACATAAAACACATCGAGCATAGAAAGGCACAAAACACATTATTCGTGGATAAAGTTGCCCTAGTGGCAATACTTTAAATGATTGTCTTTTGAAATTGTCTGTGACTGTTTCTGTGTTTCTTTGTTGGAAAGAAATAGTGAGTTGAAAATGTGCAAAAGAACAGGAAGCAGATGGTCAATGCGGTCATGGGATGTCACGCTGTATAGATCCTGTGTGCGCGTGCAGGCCGGGAGGGTGTGATTAAATGAGCTGTTTCCTGTGCCTATACTATAGTTCCATGCATAAGCGATCACGAGGTATCTCTCAACTATATGTTGTGAAAGAACTCTTTAGTCCTTGATACAAAAGATCTCTGTTGTCTCATGATTGGATTCGTTTTTTTTTCATCATTTTATCACTCTTCCG
>NW_015555811.1:96028-98616 GCF_001515605.1 Sinocyclocheilus anshuiensis
CTGAGGAGATAACGACAAGGCGTTGACAGAAACTCGACCCAGGCCATTGGCGTCATGTGATGGTGTGATTAGTTTAGACCACATGATGGTTTGGAGGGGGGAGATATTTAGATTCTCCTGGAATATGTCTGTTCAATAGTTCACGTGGTGAATCCATTGTTTATTCGGGTCTGTTCGAGACAGAGATCCTACATTCTACATCCTGGTTGGAAAAGTCATGTTGAAGTCACTGTAAAATGCATATAAAGACACTTTTATCCACTATGTTAATGAACTATATTAGAATAATTATGATATATGATGCTCATCTATTAATTTATTCAAAAATACATAATGCAATTTTACACATACAATGATTTGAATGCCCTTTTATTGTTATGGGGCGAACGAGACGTGAGACATGCGGATCCAAGTGCAAGGCTTTATTTACAAAGGTGTTGTCAATAAACAGGCAAAGGTCAGATAACACAGGTATATCACAGGCAGGACAAAGAATATTCCTAGGGCTAGCGTGAGGAGCAGAAGACCACCAGGCCAGAGCAGACGGGACAGAGGCCCACCAGGGCAGAGCAAAAGACCTCCACGGCAGAGCAAACAGAGCAGGAACCCACCAGGGCGGAGCAGACGGAGCCGGGACCCATGGCAGAGAAGCACCAAGGTAGAACCGGCGAAGCAGGAAGCCAGAGTGGGGCCGGCAGAACAGGTGGAGCTGAGGACCACCACAGTTGAGCAGACGGGTCCGAAGATACCCACGGCGGAGCAGAAGACCACTAGAGCAGGACAGAAGACCACCAGGCCATAGCAGATGGAGCAGAAGACCACCACGGAGGAGCAGAAGACCACCAGGCCGGAGCAGACAGAGCAGAAGACCACCACGCCGGAGCAGACGGGACAGAAGCCCACCAGGGCAGAGCAGACAGAGCAGAAGCCCACCACGGAGGGCCAGATTGATCAGAAGACCATGGAGCAGACAGAGCAGGAACCCACCAAGGCGGAGCAGACGGAGCCGGGACCCATGGCAGAGACTGGGGCCTAGGGAAAACAGAGACAGACAACACAGGCAGTGCATTCATGGTCTCAGGGACCGAGGCAGGGAACACAAGAAGTTCATCAATAGTCCCCCTGGTGAACATTGAACGGGCAGACAGCTCACTGATTGAAACTGGATAGGCACACAGTTCACAAACAGGCTTACTGACTGGGACTGGCAAGGCAGATGGTTCAACAGACACATTAGGGAAAACGGAACATGCAGACAGTTCATCTGTTCTCTATGGCAGTGACAGGGTTAAAGGCGGGTTTTTGGACTGTGACAGACTTGGCAGTGAACTCTGTGTTAGTTTCCTTGAGAGTGACTGGACAGACAGACAGTTCAATATTAGATTCATGGACTGTAACAGGACATACAGATAATCCGGAATTAGGTACATGTGGGAGTTGTGGACTGGCAGATAGATCAAGACCGGGTGCATTGATTGAAACTGGATGGGTAGACATTTCAGTAAGTGACATTAGACAGGCAGACAATTCACAGTCAGACTTAGTTGAAACAAGACAGATAGACAATTCAAGATCAGATTTGACTGTAGAATTTAAACCAACAGACAGTTCACAGTGGGATGCATTGAGTGACACTAGATTGGCAGACAGTTCAGTGATTGAAGCTGGACAGACAGATAATTCAGAATGAGGCTCATTGACAGAAACTGGATAGATACATGTTCACTAGGGGTCTCTTTGGCAACGACAGAAGTAATGGGGCAAATATAGAGTTAATTTATGGTTTCCGGGTTCATGACAGGCAGGGTTAAGAGTTAACAGGTGACCTTTTTGGCAGTGACGGACAGGGCTGAGAGTTCATACGCAGCCTTCTTGGCCGGAACAGAACAGGCAGAGAATTCACAGACGGCCTCCTTGGCCAAAACAGAACAGGCACAGAGTTCACAGATGGCCTCCTTGGCCAGAACAGAACAGGCAGAGAGTTCACAGATGGCCTCCTTGGCCGGAACAGAACAGGCAGAGAGTTCACAGACGGTCTCCTTGGCCAGAACAGAACAGAACAGGCAGAGAGTTCACAGACGGCCTCCTTGGCCCGGAACAGAACAGGCAAAGAGTTCACAGACGGCCTCCATAGCCGACGTGACTCTGGACGAACAGCTGTGATGTGACGTGACTCTGGATGAACAGCTGAGACGTGACGTGACTGGATGAATAGCTGTGACGTGATGTGACTGGACGAACAGCTGAGACGTGACGAGGCTCTGGCAGATCAGCTGTGACTTGGCTTGACTCATGATGATCAGCTGTGACTTGACTTGACTTGACTCATGACGATCAGCTGTGATGTGACGTGACTCTAGATGATCAGCTGTGATGTGATTTGACTCAGAATGATCAGCAATGACTTGACTTGACTCATGACGATCAACTGTGACTCGACTTGCCTCATGATGATCAGCAATGACTTGACTTGACTCATGACGATCAACTGTGACTCGACTTGCCTCATGATGATCAGTGATGACTTGACTTGACTCAGAATGATCAGCTGTGACTTGACTTGGCTCACGAAGATCAGTTGTGACTTC
>NW_015555811.1:99361-110166 GCF_001515605.1 Sinocyclocheilus anshuiensis
GAAGATCAGCTGTGACTTGACTTGACTCATGATTGGCAGTTGTGACAGAACGGGGCACTGTTGTGTCCGCCATTTTGCGATCTGTCTCCGCTGTCGTCGCCATTTTGTGAGCGTGCTGTAATGCGGCCGCCATTACATGAGTGAGCGTGAGTTCCTCCGCAACACTGTTTAATAAAGTTAATTAAACGTTAAACGAGTAATTAAACCCTCATGGTTCAAAAGTTATTAACATGAGTGCAACTTTGGACAATTGGTGATGCTAGAGGGATTGAGTTGGAGAATCCAATTGTGATAAAATTGCTATGGTTAATGTTCAGACTCTTCTATCAGTGTGTCAAATTTCACAACTTTTCCATGTGGTTCTATGGTTTGCCATAGACTCAATAGAAGACAATGACTAACCTTTGATGCTTCCCCCCCTAATAATGCTTAAGATGTGTACACTCAAATGTGTTGTAAGGTCTAATGAAAGGTGTAGGAAAAATGTTATTACATTTTACATGTGGTTAGACCATATGACAATTTCATAAATTGAGTCAATAAATTGAAACAATTCTTGAAAAAATATATGTAAACATTTTTCAAAACCAAATGAAACCATCATGAACACAGAGTTCAATTTTAAGAACTTGACTAACTAGATTGTTCAAAGATTGTTGCTTTTATTTATCGTGGACACTATTTGTCATTGACCCTTATTCAGGTTGTTACTAATAAGTATATTAATGTAACTATGATTATTTGTGTATTTAATCAAACTGCTGTTGCTGCCATTCATAGCAGGTTTTAGAACACCCTTTATGCATGATACAATTACTATAATGCACAGCCTCTTGTGTGCTACTGCTTAATTAAATAAGTGTCACTTTTCAGTTTTAATTTCATATTTGAAAAAAAAGCAAAATCCAAATTTAGTTCACTTGGCAGCCATACAGCCATTCATAGAGCATTACATTTTCTGCAATTAATGTATGGATAAGCAAATCATACTGCTGTTTTATCATTTATGAAACCACTGAAATACACTGAATACATAATAAACTGTTATGAAATACCTCTTGGTTACAAAACATCGTAACAACAGTTATTGCAACTATATGTTAAACCGTATGACTGGCTAAGTATAAGCACTAAATTTAATCGGTGCTCTCATTGAATCATTAATGCTGTTGAAGCTCCATTTGCTCCATTATTTGTTCCTGTCAAATGAACAGGTGTACA
Source organism: Sinocyclocheilus anshuiensis (assembly GCF_001515605.1). Lineage (NCBI taxonomy): Eukaryota > Metazoa > Chordata > Actinopteri > Cypriniformes > Cyprinidae > Sinocyclocheilus > Sinocyclocheilus anshuiensis. The sequence continues at coordinate 100,583 of NW_015555811.1, forward strand.
AGATGTCAGTGGTCTATTTGCACAGAAACACACCCATCAATCCCTTCGGTTCTTGTAGCATGTCTGTGTTTGATTACCTCATAAAGCAAACCGTCCTTTATGGCCTCCTACAGGTGTTTGCTTGGCAGTGGGTGGATTTTGCCTTTAGGGTCAGTGACCAAAGTACATGCGAGACAGCACGACGACTGCCATTTTCATTGAATAAGAACCACTTTTTCTGTTTCTATATACATTATTAATTATTATTTTAATGTAAGAATACATCTGTCTATGGTGTATTTGGAGTTACTGATGGATTACACTTGAGCTGTTTACTAAATGGGTCGAAACCAACAGAACCAACATCTACATTTTGGGGGAAAGGTAGAACCTTTTTTTTTTGTATAAATGAAATCAAAATGTATTGCTATCAGTTAAGGGTATGGTCAGTTTAACTATATTTGTATCGTCATGTTTATTATATTAGCAGGTTGTAGTAATGATTTTAGATTGCTGGTTTTAATGAGAAGATAATATAAATGTAATTAAAATATTATTTCAAGTGGTCATTTTTGTTGATCTGATGTGTATGTGGTGGAGAGTCAGATCAGCTAAAATGGCTGCCACCATTCCAGGCCATGAACGGTCTAAGCTTGCGTTAAGAGGGCATACGATTTCAGTTTTGTTCTACTTTGACTTTGTAATGTCTAAGTTTAGAAGCATTTCATATTTGTTGAAGGAAATGCAACCAAATGATTGTAACAATATTACTGAATATATCAATAATGTCATATTGTGAGGTGGACCAGTATAAACTGAATGTACAATATGGGAGATCATGAAATTTTGTTTTGTCACATTACATTAGAATCACAATGAAAAGGAAACCAATGTGGTTGTGAGTATGACACAGACTGCCAATCTTAGTTTCTCTAAAGTGGGGAAAGGTGAAGCAATTAGTATTTAGGCCAGTTCATGCTATCTTTCCATGTCTAAGATACAGCCAGTCCTATGTCGTTCACACAGTGCTTTTACAGTAGTGGATTTAACGTAACTGCCGCTAAATGAACTTCAGAAAACCTGGCGTTGATCCAATGGACGTTCTTGGAGAAAATGAGGCACTACAGCAGTTTTTTAATGGTAAGACACCTAAACAACATTCACTTGATTTACCTTACAATGTTCTTAGTTAAACAACTACTTTTGCAGGTCAGGAGAATGGCCATAATGGAATTGTTTTGGATGTATTTTTAACCACCTTTTAAGTTTCATGTATGTCAATATCATCCATTGTTTCTGTCAAAATTACATAACACTGAAATCTGGTTACGAACCAGGAATTTGTTATGAATTTATCATGCCATGCAAACAATGTAGATTAACAGTTATAAATGTTAATATTGTATGGAGGTTGTGTTTTACATGGCCTTCATATCATATCTAATATAGGTGGCTGTAATCTACACAGTATGTAGATACAGTTTACCACCAATAGTTCAAGGCCATGGATCTATAAAACCAGTCAGAAGAGCAAATAGATCAAGGCCATACATTCATACATATGTTCACTGTCTCCTTGCTTTTTATTTGTCTATACAGAATATAATTTCTAAAATTCTAGAATTTTAGTTTTGTATTATATTATTGTACGATTTTATGTCCGCTATGAAACTCTCTCAATCTGGTACTGAGTGTTTGGGTTTGTACCATCATCAGGGCTTTCCTTTAGACTTTCCTTTATGCCATTTTCAGGTTCTGGTGCCATTTCTTGATATTATGGTGATTGTACGTTAAGCCTGTTTTGTCTTGCTGAGGCACCCCAAGTTTATTCTCCTCATCCTCTAGAGTGGCTCTTCGAGAGTGGATTTGTTTTGCAGTCCATCACCTGGGCCGTTTGTTTGGAGTGTCAGTGGATGCTTTAGTTATCTGATATGGTGGCCTGTGGAAGCTGGACCAGATCCTTTGTGTATTTTAAGAGGTTCTTTGTGACCATTTACTTTCTTGGCATTATTGTGGTGTCCAGGTATTTGATGATGTGTGACACAGAGAGATGTTTGCAGATGATTGGAAATTTCTCAGAAGTGTCTAAGCCAGAAAGACTTATGTATTGTGTCTAGAGGTGTAGATACTTGCGATATTAGGTGTCTTGTTCTCTAACTACAAACACTGTTCAAAAAGATCTCAATGCTGAAAAAAACAACTTCAGTTCCTATCCAACTTATTTTAATGTAAGCAGTCACAGCCATTTTTAACTGGAATATGCAAGGCTTCTGGTGTCAGCCAGAATTTTATCTGTACATAAACAGTATGTAAAGGTGTAGTCACATGAACAAAGGTCCATTGTCCATTGTCCATTGTCAACAGAATAGTAGTTGAAATGTATAAAGCACAGCTTGCACAGAAGTCACTTTCAAAACAAGCAGCTTTCTGTTGGTCAACACAGCAAATTAATGTGACCAACTTGAAAATGAGCTAAATCTGCACAGGGAACTTTTTCACCCTCAAGAGAAGTAATGCCAGGAAATGTTTGCAGAGCATGGTAAATTTGACCACATTTATGCCGCTTAATGTTGCAAATTTGGTAACATCAATATGTTAAATGATAGCTCAATCCACTTCTTTGATGCAATAAAACCAATGAGTAAAATAAAAGTAAAAGTAGAGTAAAAGGAAGTAAAAGTCTAATTTCATCAAACCTCCTTCACAAAATTCATCACATGAGGGGAAATTTAAACAGGAGAAAGTATTTTAAAGGTTTTTTCCCCCAATCAGGACAGGATGTGAGTGGTGTATTAGAGAGTGCCATGGTAGACACCAGTATTCTGGAGCAGTATTTGAGCAATGAGACAGATCCCACTTTGTGAGTTCTTTCAAATATTCCAAGTAAACTATTTTCACGTAAAGTTCACTTAACCTCCTCTAAATTAAAAGTTGACATAGAACATGGTTATTTTTTATTTTTAGCATGTTTTTCTAATTTCTTAGCATGTTACCTGAGTCACCACCAGATTCAGGATCAGAGCGTAGTTCTCCACCACAAATACCAGGTGATTTCTTCTCTGATCTAAAATCCCAACCTCGAAGTTCTTATATATGTTATAATCATTAAACCATCTGTCTTTTCACCAGATTCAAGACGGTCTCCTGAACAAAGCCACCAGGACATGTATAGCTTATCAGAAGACACCTTCCCTCTATCTTGTCCCTTCAAAGACAGGAAACAAGAGAGCTGTGGTGGTGCAGGACTCATGTATGATGTTGGCAGACCCCTTGGGAAGCACGTCAAAGCCATTTCATCTGCTTTGCTCCCTCAGTACAGTCTCAACACATCTGAGAGTTACATACAGGCAACCACGTCCCATAATGCACCTATCCATAGTGTAACACAGTATACTCAGTGCCCACCAATGAGTCTTCCGCCAGGACATATGCCAGCTAATGCTGCTGCGGCCTCCTCATGTGTGCCCCATACTATGTCCCCAAAGACTGTGTACCCTTATAAGACCCAATTACATGACCAACATGTAGGGTAAGGACTTATGTGTGCTGCATGTGCTGTTCTGCTTCTTTATGCAGTTCATTCAGTATATTCACAATCTTCAGTGCTTGCTTTAACAGAAATATTTCACATGAAAATAAGAAAAGAAGAAGGTCAAACTCTTTTGAGGGGCACACAGAGCAGCGCAGGTGTGCCGAACCAGTTTGGACCAAGCCACCATTCTGTGAGTATTATATCATGTGCAGAATGTTTTCGTCTTATCTGAGGTGACCATGTTCTATTTGCCAGTCTATAAATGTTGCTTTGTTGCATAATAACCTCCCATGAACTGTACCCAAGTCTGCCTTAAAAAGGTGGGGTTTAAATCTACCTATTACTTAGTCTGAATTACTAGGCTCCAATTCTAATAGAGTGTTGCCATAATTAAGTATTTTTGTAGGCCCTGGTTCCCTCATCAAAAACCCTATAGTATTTTCCATTGGCTTTTGTTTTATTGCAGAAAATAAGCATTGTGACCAACAAAAGTTTATGATTCTTACACATGATGTTAATATTTATACGAACTACACTACGGTTGCATGAATGTCACCACCACTAAGTTTCCAACAACTCTTTCAGTCAAAACATTTCACTCTATCACTCGTTTCACTCTTTCAGTATTTAAAAAAACATTTCACTTGAAAGTTGGAGTTAGAATAGTTTGCATGAACATGATTACAAACACGAGGCTGTGAACATATATATATACTGTACATAGATGCCTCATTGTCAGCTGTTTTTATGGGCCTCAAAACGTAAGCCATCCGCCATGTTGGAATGGTCAAAGCTGGTCCGTGAACACTCAAGAGTAGGTTGACTGCATCTGCAACTGTTGTTATATGCATGTATAAATATCTATAGACTTCAGCAGATAATTTTGCTAAACTAACACAATACAAGACGTTAACTAACATGACATAAAAAGTTTACAGTTTAAAAACCTGTAATATTGAGTAAACACATATACCATATACTGTAATATGTAGCGAATCAGCTCATGGGGAAATATGAATAATTAATCATAACTAGTTATAATTAATTATAAATATTTAGATCCGCTGTAGATATTTAGCTGACCTCTCAGGGTCAACTGTCTGTCAATTCTAAGAACATTAATTTCCTGGTTAAAGGAAATAACTTTCTTACTGTACAACTCTACACAGAGCTTGTAGCATAAATCTGCATGATTAAGTGACTCCAGTTATGAGCAAACAATGAACAATGTCAAGTGTGATACAAGTAAGACTTTATTAACTACATAAACACTTAAACTAGTCTAACATACTACATAAACACACACACACACACACACACACACACACACACACACACGCATACAGTTGGTATAGGAAAGGGTTAAAGCTTAACTCAGTAAAGAGGAGAGAAAATAAGAATATGAAACTATGGTACCATTTGATATTCAGCAGATTTACACCTGAAGGAAACATCAGATTCTTAGTTCAACACACCTTTGTAAAAAGGTGCAAATGATACCTAATGTATCAATTAATAAGACTAAGTTTGAATACTTGCACGTCTCGTCTGTCTGAAAGAAAGGCTTGATGCAGTCCAAAGGTTCAAGTTGATCTTTGCTGAAGTTGGTTGATGAAAAAGAACAGTTTTGAGTCAGAGAATCTTGGTGAATGGAAAAGTCAAGGCCGAAGCCTGGCACGTACTTAAGGATGTCCTGGAGCATCTAATGAATAACTGATTTGTTAAATCAAATGAAAAATTGTGTGTTTGATTGGTCCAGACGCTACAAATATTAAGCTAAAACACAAACCAACATATTATCACCTGTGAAAAATTATCGATTTAAATCTCAATAGTTTTTACAACCAGAGGGTGTGCAATGTTGTGATGTCTTGGAAAACTCAGTAAAAATGGATTTTACTGTGAGTGATGACACGTTGACTGTTCCAAGATGGCGGACGTGTCAACGTGTCTTCCTGCAGCAGTCTACGTGCTCCACCTGTTTGGCAAGCATGCACATGTTGGTGCTTGTTCAATTAAGTCTGTGAGGTTTTCGCTTCACTAAAGGATGTTTGCTTGTTGTCAGGTCCAACCTTTATGCAAAGTGGAAAAACTCACGGTGTATTCTACCATTTAGTGATAAGGATATAACTGTAAAATTTAAGTTATGTGTAAAATGTAAGTTATGTTACTTTCTTCCCCTTGCCAGCAATGATACAAGCCGGATTTGTGAGTAATTTTCCCTTTTTAAGAAGGTTGAGAAAATTTGCTTCACCTTTGGCCTTTGAAGTTAAGTCCATACTACAACTCAATGGGATCTTATGTCTCAGATCTCGACCAAGGGGTAAGAAAGCTGGGAAAAAACTGTATTCGTCCAATTTGTTGGTAATCATCCAATTTTATGTCAAAATATAGAAGGAACTGACTAAGCTGACTAAGCAAAGACTGTTTACATCTGCCCGTTGCTATCATCCTGAAAATGTAATTCACATAAATATACATATACATCAACATAAACGAAAGCCATCTATGCCTGGTTTTCTTCTTTCTAATGTGCGTTCTCTACGCCATAAATTCGATGAGCTGCACAGTATAGCAGTGAACAATAATTCAGCTATTATTGCCATGTAAGAAACAATGTTGATATTCCAGATCCATATGTACATTTTACTTGATATTCACTGCACCGGCGGGATCGTGAGGGCAATGTATGTCTGTAACAACATTTCACAGAAACGACTGACTCGTTGCACATGAAGCTTTGTGGATCTGGTTACAACCCAATCATCTTCCCTGAGGGTTAAGTTGTATTATTACACAGCTCTGTGGAATACATGATTCTGTTTGGTCAGTCCCGACATTCCGAGGTATGTTATTCCTCGATAACAACTGGTAAAAGCTGATAACACAGGCTCATCCGGGTAACTGAAGTTGGCGTTTTTCTTGGTGGAAGCTTTGCGTTTGGTTAGCTAATAAAATATTCAAACTTAATTCAATATTATGTGTAAAAATTTTTAATTATGACATCCTGGTATCGCTGACTCACTCTCTCGTTTCATGCAAACGCAGCTGCTGCCATTTAGCAACGATTGTTTTGTATACTGTATTATATGATTATAAGATATAACAAACAAACTGGTAAGATTATAAAACATTTTCGTCTTAAATCAATACCTTTTATTGCCTTAATTATTTATGTGGTGAAATGTTGTGTAATTAGTTGTAGCAAATTAGCGCAAAAGGGAAATGTATATAAATAATTACAGTTAATTATGATTAATTGCAATGATTTATATCAGCTGCCAGTAGTAACTGTAGCAGAATTAAATTGCCCTCAACTAATCTGTTCGTCCAGCGAACATTCAGTGTAAGTTCATATCAACTCTAGGAAAGGATATTTCCGTGGCCACAGAAAATACTTTTATACAGTATTAATGCATTAGAGCATGTAGTGAGGATCGAAATCGTAAAGGGACATTAATTTGCAAGGCAGAATCGGAAACTCGTGTAATTTGTGCACAAGAATTTTATTAACTAAACACTAACACAAACTAGTCTAACAAACAAACGAACACTAATCACCCCATCACATAACGCCAATATTCTGGGTTGACTTCCTGTCGACCCTTGTCGTTATCTCCTCTTCCAAGAATTGGAAGAGTGATGAAAAACTAATCCAATCAGGAGACAACAGAGATCTTTTGTATCAAGGACTAAAAAGTTATTTCACAACATATAGTTGTGAGATACCTCGTGATCGCTTATGCATGGAACCATTATATATGCACAGGAAATGGCTAATTTAATAACACGAGATACCTCGTGATCACACAATGTATGGAACTATTATATCCAACAGGAAAAGGACGAGTAAATTAACTGACACCCTCAGGCCTGCAAACACTGGATCTATACGTGACTATCACATGACTCTTGACCACCTGGTTCCTGCCCTTCTGAAACCCAACTGACTCGCGTTCTTTTCTTACAACAAAAGAAACAGAACCTTGCATGACGATTTTAAAAGACAATCATTTAAAATAATTTAAAAGTATAAAAGGGCAACTATGTTCACAAATAATATGTTTTACCTCATCTTCTCAGAATCGAACAGAACTGCAGACTGACGGGTCACTGATGTGAGAGCCTCCTATCGAGCTCACACCTCCGGGAGGTCACAGAGCCAATGGTGACTTTCACTTTTGGAGGGAAAGTTTACGACTCTTTGTCTTAGAGCATGGTATTTTGCATATGTAATTTGATTGGGTGTTGACACAAAAACTACTAAAGATTCTTAGAACACTAATATGTTTCATAAAGACAATCATTTAAAATAATTTAAAAGTATAAAAGGGCAATACACTCCCAAATAATATGCTTTCTGTTTGATGTGTTATTGGAACCTATGATATTTTAATCTTTGCCTTATAACTTTTCCTTTTAGCAGATAAAGCATTTAATATGTGTGTGAGATATGTGAAGTTTAGTGTTGAATGAAAGCTTGTTTTCATTCGCAGAACATTGGCGTGAATGAAAAAATGATATTCTGCATCATTCTCTGGTGATAATGCTTTTATAAGAAGTTATTAAAACCTGCAGAAATACTCCCCACGGGGAGCATGTGATTCGTGCATGACAAAGGAACAGAATGGGGCGTGGTTAAGGCCCTGCAACAATATCTGATTGGAACAATTGCTTCTGGGATGGACCAAAATCAGCCTGCTTAAAACTGGACACAAAGCCGTCTTGGCTTGCTGCTTGATCTTTGGTTCTTCCGCCTTATTGATTGCGCTACAAAGCGCTCACAGCCGTAACATCAGGGTAGTGATCCTCCAGAACTCCAAAACTTCGTCAAACTTCATGACTGCAGAAATCGTCAAAGCTTAGTCTTTGCAAACAGAATCTGAGAAGAACTTCCAGAGCGTTGTCACGTCACAAGGAAACCAACCAATCGCCGGAGGGCATCCCCAGAAATACGTCAGACATCGACCGCGTCAGCAGCCAATCCGCAGCCCCGGGATTCCCTCAAGCAGCCATCCAGGAAGCCTGTTGTCAGCTGTCAACTTGAACGCAAGTAACAAACAAGTCGCCATTTCTTGCTGAACTGGCGCTGAATTGATTTTAAGCAGTAAAGATAAGCCAAGTCTCTGCTTTTATGAGTTTTCTCAGGTTGAGTTTAAAGAGCTTGTAGAAAACGAGTATTAGAACTTTGGGAACTTCATGCAAACGCAGCAACTGTGTGTATGTGTGTGTGTGTGCGTGTGTTTTAGCTTAGTTTAATGTGCCATAGAATAGCGAATAAACTTTTGTTTCATTTATAAAGAAGTATTGTCTTGTGTCGTGTATTTTAAAATCAAACTTTGCCCAGATCCTTTGTTACCTTGCTCAAAATTAATACGATTACCATTTTGTTTGTGTTGTCGTTGGCCACGAAGTAATATGAACAGAATTGTTAAGATATACTGATTTTAACACTCGCTGGACGAACTGTTGATAAAGTATAAGCTCTAAATTTTGAATAAGATCAACTTGAAGAAATCAACATCGAATCTTTAAGAATCTATTCCCTAAAAGCTGAAATAAAAGCTAAATCCTTAAAGTACTACATTTGATTGGGTGTTGATGCAAAAACTACTAAAGATTCTTAGAACACTAATATGTTGCATAGGTATAAACATAATATACACTCCCAATTAGATCATCCGAAGACGAATTCATAGATACTAAACATGGTAAGATTACATATAGGTAAGATTACATGTACGAGTGGTTCTATCATAAGCATGCATAAAACAGTATACAATACAAACGACAATATAAAAGAATAGTAACAACATACACAATGACCTGAAGTATATGTGTGTTCATTCAAAGAAAGGGTTTCCTATTAATTAATTAATTAGAGAAGAGTCCATTTTTATGGGCATTATGTGTCTGTTTTAGAGAGACTTGAGTAAGAGGAAGATTCTCTCTACATACTTTTAGGTCGTAAAAGTTTATCTGATCTGGCTGAGGGATCCTGGTTGCCATGGTAAGCATGCCAGTATGTTTATTGGGTGAGGGGTCTGTGATTATTTGTTAATCTAATGAATAA
>NW_015555811.1:110208-126419 GCF_001515605.1 Sinocyclocheilus anshuiensis
CCATTTCTTGCTGAACTGGCGCTGAATTGATTTTAAGCAGTAAAGATAAGCCAAGTCTCTGCTTTTATGAGTTTTCTCAGGTTGAGTTTAAAGAGCTTGTAGAAAACGAGTATTAGAACTTTGGGAACTTCATGCAAACGCAGCAACTGTGTGTATGTGTGTGTGTGTGCGTGTGTTTTAGCTTAGTTTAATGTGCCATAGAATAGCGAATAAACTTTTGTTTCATTTATAAAGAAGTATTGTCTTGTGTCGTGTATTTTAAAATCAAACTTTGCCCAGATCCTTTGTTACCTTGCTCAAAATTAATACGATTACCATTTTGTTTGTGTTGTCGTTGGCCACGAAGTAATATGAACAGAATTGTTAAGATATACTGATTTTAACGCTCGCTGGACGAACCGTTGATAAAGTATAAGCTCAAAATTTTGAATCAGATCAACTTGAAGAAATCAACATCGAATCTTTAAGAATCGATTCCCTAAAAGCTGAAATAAAAGCTAAATCCTTAAAGTACTACATTTGATTGGGTGTTGATGCAAAAACTACTAAAGATTCTTAGAACACTAATATGTTGCATAGGTATAAACATAATATACACTCCCAATTAGATCATCCGAAGACGAATTCATAGATACTAAACATGGTAAGATTACATATAGGTAAGATTACATGTACGAGTGGTTCTATCATAAGCATGCATAAAACAGTATACAATACAAACGACAATATAAAAGAATAGTAACAACATACACAATGACCTGAAGTATATGTGTGTTCATTCAAAGAAAGGGTTTCCTATTAATTAATTAATTAGAGAAGAGTCCATTTTTATGGGCATTATGTGTCTGTTTTAGAGAGACTTGAGTAAGAGGAAGATTCTCTCTACATACTTTTAGGTCGTAAAAGTTTATCTGATCTGGCTGAGGGATCCTGGTTGCCATGGTAAGCATGCCAGTATGTTTATTGGGTGAGGGGTCTGTGATTATTTGTTAATCTAATGAATAATTGATTTGTTAAATCTAATGAAAATGTCTGATTGGTCCAAATGCTACATAGTAATTACTGCACCGTATCTCTTAAATGTCGGTCTAGTTTGAACTTGCTGCTTGCTAGCAACTGCTTTGTTCACGGAAGCTTTGCGTTCAAATATTTCAACTCAAATCAATATTTTGTGTCTAATTATTTATTTATGTGGCAAGTAGCCTTGTAATAAGTGGCATTATGTATATCCAGCCAGTTGTTATCACAGAATAACCCCCGAAAGGGTGATCAGGACCCCGACGTGAAGCCGCTTATTACACGGCTTACTTATCGCTGCTGTGCTCTACATTCCACCATGTTCTTCTGCAACAGCCAAACCTGATACGCTAACTACACAATACTTGGATTATTGCCTTAGCTACATTGAATGTAAATACCAGCAAGCTGCAATTGTCATACTTGGAGACACAAATAGGTACAAGTCTGAAACCATCTGTAACAGACATGGACTGAAACAGGTAGTGTCAGAAGCAACAAGAAAGGCCAATCAACGTGACTCAATTTTTACCAACATTTCATCTATTTATAAGTCACCTGAGCACTTGCCCCCTGTTGGCTCTTCTGTCCATCAGACCATCATGTTGAATGCTGGTAAATGGCCTTCCAAGCCCATTCGACACATCTTCTGCAGAAAACGTAAAAATAAAAAAATAAAATTAAGACAGAGAAGATACAACATTACCAGAACGAGGTGGAGGAACTACGCTGCACCAAGCCAAAGTAGTGGTTTAAGTCTGTAAAGGCACTGATGGGAATGGAATAAGACAGGAGAGATGTGAGGTCTCAGGATTCTAACATCTTGCAACATGAGTGTGACAGTTTGGCTAAGCATTTTGCTTCAGTATGGGATCAAGTTATCCACACTTCTCCCTCTGAGGAAGATGTTGTCCATAAGCTGTCAGGTGGTCGAGTACCTCCTCTGAGTATTGGGCAAGTTAAAGCTAGACTCCGCAAAGTGAATGCAGCGACGGCTGCTGGTGCTGATTGCATTCCTCCGTGGGTCTTAAACACCTTTCACGAAGAACTGGCACTTGTGTAAGGTGATACCTTTAACACATGCATTCAACAAAACTTTTTTTCCAAATCAGTGGAAGGAGGCTATGGCTAAAGCTATTCCAAAAAAAGCAGATAAGTGTACGAAGGAATCCTCAGAGATGCCATTCTGGAAGATACAGTCACAAAGATTCCTCTATCACAACATGGCTTTATGGCGAACAGATCAACTGACACTGCTCTGATTCAGACTCTACAATTATAGCATGAAGCACTTAATAACAATCCCAAAATGGATGTTCATGCTGTTTTTGTTGATTTTACTCAAGCTTTTGACACAATTGGGCATTGTCCGTTACTTTATGCTCTGGCTGATGTGAATGCCCGGCGCTCCCTTTGGCTTATTGCAAGGAGCTATGTGAGTAACAGAGAGCAAATGGTGAAGTGGGGTCCCTGTGTATCTAACTTTTATCCAATTCCAGTTGGTGTTCCCCAGGGGGACTTTTATCCCCTTTACTTTTTGTCATCTGTATAAACAGCTTGGATTTACATCTGTCCCCTTCTACAATTCCTGTGAAATATGCTAATGATCTAACAATCACTAAGCTTCTAATGGGATCCTTACCTGGCCTAACCCAGAAGGCCTTGGACTCATTGGCAGAGTGGAGACAGGAATTCTCAATGGCAATGAGTGGAGCTAAGACCATGGATATGGTAATTAGATGATCACATGCCCTCTCCTCCTTCTCCAGTAATTTCGGGACATGAAATCAGCAGAGTTTCCATTTTTTAAATTCTTGAAGTTAAAATATCATCTGATTTGTCGTGGGATGCACACATCAAGTATATGATTTCAAAGTCACAGCCAAGAATTTATTATCTTAGTGCTGCAAAGAGAGCGGATCTCCCATGCAATGTTTTAATGCAAATATACTTTCATACGGCCAGTTCTTGAGTATGCAAGCCCACTGTGGGGTGGACTGCCTAAAGGTCTCTCTGATGAGTTAAAGAGGGTACGAAAACGTTGTTGTTGGATAATAGGTATCCCAACTTCTTCTCTGCCTTCATTGAGCGTAAGGCATGATGATGCTACCATACGTACCTTCACTAACAAACTTAATGACAATTCATCGCCTTTGCACAGCTTGTTGACTGTACCCTGATAGCACATGTACATCACAGAAACTCTATTTGACATCTGCATTTACATCTGCAAGACATATTTTTAGAGCTATGCTCATCTGCAATAAATTTATAGGACGATGTTTAAAATAGATGTTTAGAAGATGTCTTTAAGATGTTTATGATTAAGTATGTATGTAGAACTGACATCTGAAAGGTGTCTATCAGATGTTTGTACACAGCAAATGCTTTCCAGATGAAGCGATCTTTAACAGACATCTTGAAGACGTACGTGTGCTATCTGGGTAGCTCCAGCATTTACTTATTCTTTTTGTTGAAGTAGGGAATTTTGTTTTATTCCACGTGCTTTTAAATTGCTTTATAAATGACCTATTTATGGTTTTGAATATGTTATTTTTGACGCATGTCAGGTTGTGCTGCTAAGAGAAAAAGTAACTTCTTTTTTTTTGTGCTACAATAACCTGCCTTGTCAAATTTTAAAATAAAACTAAACTAAACTAAACTAAACTAAACTAAACGAAATTGATGAAAATATATGTCTCCAAACATTTTAAACAGCACACACATCTGCCAGAATGTCTGACAGGCACATTAAAGTTTTTTTTTGAAACGCATGATATAAAGCATTCTCATGTTTTGGTTAACATGATTCATGCACTTTTCCTGGTGCAGCTCAGCTTGTGTCTTCCGCTATATTTTAAATGGGTTTTGTCCATAGAAAATACTGCTGTAAAGTGACATGACTGGCAGATATTTTGCATGCACAGCACATGGATAATCAAAATCAATAATCAAAATCAAATAATCAAATTAGTTGCCAGTTATTTTCATTATTGATTATTTGGTTGTCGCAGCCCTACTCACTACCCCTACTAGAACATTAAAAATAAAATACATTAACAAAAAAGGACAATGGTGATAATATAAAACCGGTAATACATTCAACAACTAGCATACTAAAAGTGACTTTCAAAAGTAAGGTCTGTTAATGTCATGACTTCGGTCTGATCTGCTGTGTTTTGTTGTCTTTTTCAGTGTGGCGTTTTCCCCTCCCACTCGTTATCTTCAATTCTCGTTTATGTTTTCTGTCACACCTGTTGCCATTCATCCCTTATTAGCTCTCCCCTATTTTAGATCCTCTCGTGCTCAATCTTTTGTCAGACTGTAGTTGTATGTTGTGCAATGCTTCACTCGTGACCATCTTGTCATGTTTGCTTTGTCTTGCCGTGTTGTGTCTTTTTGGCTCCAAGTGCTGTTTTGCTTTTTGTTTTTTGTTTTGAACTGCTCCTTCTCATCCTGCCAGACAATATTTGTTTTGCTACCTGCCCTGGCTTTCTCAGTTTCTGTTGAGTTTCGGTTGCATCGCCCCAGCCCCTCTCTGCACGCTCAATGCTCTCATCGGGGAGCTCAGTGAGTCTTTGACGCTGTGTCACGAACGACGCTCTGGTCAGTGTAACTTTGACGCTGCGTCATGGATGACGCTAGGATCGGTCCCTGAATGGAGCCTGAATGGAGAAGTTCCTGAAATCTCAAAAACTGCTTGCCACTCTCACATTTGAGTAACATATTTCAAATCCACAACAAAATCTGACATGAACGGTCCCATAAATATTGTTTCTTATGCTCCAATAGCATTAAAAAGCTTATATGTCAGGCTGGACCAGTCAGTGCAGGCGTAAGTGTGTAGTTCTTTGGCTAAACGTTTCTTTTCTTTTTTCTGGCTGCAATGACGCAGTGACATTAACTGGCCACTGGCTCTTTTATTCAGTAGATGAATTATTCCGACATAGTGCGTGTTGCACTTTCTTCCATTCACTGTAATATTAGTGCACCGTCTTGGTATATCTAAAGTCTAGAGAGCATGATGCTAGCAACACCAAGGTCATCAGTTTATACATAGATTTATTTCCCATTACCAGTTAAAAAAGTAGACTTTATTGTTGATGTTATTTAAAACAGTCAGTGTTTGTAATGATAGAAAAAAAGATAAAAACAAAACCGTAACTTCAGTCTGCAGCAATAACCGTGTGTGAAGACGTTCCAAAGATAATGTTCCTCATACACTATAAAACTCTTATAAATACTAGGCATCATACACTTGCTTTACGACACTGGTTACAGAGAAAAACTATTACACTAAATGACTGAGGATCACAAACTACCTGGCTTACAAGTCATTCCGAACACAACAATCTCACACAGAAACATGCACCTCTTTGATAGGAGACGCATAACAAATGAAAACAATGTGTTTTAAAATTGTCTCAAAATATCAAGCATGTTTGATCTCTAGGTTTGATCTAGTTGTGTAGTATATTCAAGCCTTTATATGTAATTTTGGGAGTCTTTCCTTAATGTCTGCATTTTCTTAAGGTCCAGAAAGTGGATCATACGAAGCACAGTGTTATGACAGTGACACCGCTGGTGGAAGTCAAGGGGGCAGTGTGCACCAGCTGCTCACGTGGGACCGTTATCAGCCCAGTCAGTGGTGCTCACTCCACAACAGCAGATCTGAAATCCTGTGAGTATCTACCAAGACTTCTTAACCTGAGATGCTGGACCAGAATCATGGTACCATAATGATATTAGATGGCAAATTCTGGTACTCGTAGACCAAAGAATACCATAATATTACTATGGGACATGACCGAACACATGGTAATACTATTGTATTTTGCTCTATGTTTTGGAAATGCATAAGACTTTTATATCTCATTTGTACATTGCATCCCTGTTATTCTGAGTGAAAGGGGAATTTTAGGGCCCATAATACATGCCCTGTGGTATAAAACATTCACTTTATCATTAGAAGACATCTTCTACTTCTATTTTTCAAGATGTCATTTTGCAATAAATCTCATGAAGCTCATGTGTCTTTTTTCTTTTGTGTAGACCACCTCCAGGTTATCATGTGGACACTGATAAGGGTTTCAGCTACTCCACAGCTGATGAAGCCTTTGTGTGTCAGAAGAAAAACCACTTCCAGGTGACAGTTCACATAGGGATGGTTGGAGAGCCTAGATTTGTTAGAACGTCAGCTGGTCTCATGCCCATAGAGAGCTTCCACGTGAATGTGTTTGGGGTGAAGGTAGTGACAACATGGATGAAAACCTTACAGAAACATTTATGTTCTGAATGCAAATGGTTTGTTTGATACTTGAATCCCTATTTTAGCTGGAAGCACAGAACCATTTCATCCCCATAGAGCAGTCTCAGTCAAACCGTAGCAAGAAGCCTTTCCTACTGGTCAGGTAGGTGTCAGGATACTTAAAGCATGTGGAAAAACATTTTTATTATGTGTCATTTTATGTGATGTCATATTATGTGATGTTTGGTTTAACATCTCTTTTAGAGTAAATCTGCCAGGAGACAAAATCACAAAGGTGACATTAGGACGCTTACACTTCAGTGAAACCACAGCGAATAACATGAGAAAAAAGGGCAAACCCAATCCTGATCAGAGGTTAGTTACAATCTCTGTCATCTCTGAATGCAGGTCCAACCTGTAGACATATGCTATGTCCGAATATGCCTAGCTCCATTCTATATAGTATACAAAAAACAGTACGCCAAAAGAGTAGTATGCCTGAATTCATAGTATTCGAAAAACAGTAGAACCTGGATGACACTTTACTATCCCATGAAGACTTGAGAGGATTTGTGAATGGCAGTGTACTAGCTAGGTCATGTGACTGACAACATGGCAGTTGTTGTACCTCCAAATTTCATTCTTACTACCAGTATTCATAAAATGTACCGGTAAAAAAAGACTTTTTCCAAAAACGAAGTTTTAATTGCAGTACCTACTAGACAGTATGCAATTTTGGATGCAGCTATTCTGTCATTTGATAGGGCAGTGATACAACCAAACATAGAGTTTACTGTTTTCACAGTTACAATCAACAGGTTGCATAAAATGATCCAGGCAAATCTGGACTAACAAAGTAGTACTTTAGTGTAAAATTTTAATTGGTTCGACACATTTGTTTGTATGTGCAGGCCATTTCTTGATATATCATGATTTTTGGTCAGGTGTTCGGTTAAGTTAGACAGTTATCTGTATACTTTAAAGAGAATAATCTTCCAAACAGGCCTCTTAAAAAGATTTCTTGATGATTTTCTAGACTACTAAAATAACTTTTAGAGTGGACTTCGGGAATGCACAGTGGCGTGCACAGACCTTCGGAGGGGCAGGGGAGAAGTGGATGGGGACCCTCTCTGATGAATTTGCGATCCGGGGGCACCTAGATCAAGCACATTAGCATATACATTGCTGTTTTGCATCCAAAATAGATCATGATCTAGTGTTTTCAGTGTCTCAGAGTTGCGTGATCAGTTCACAGTAAATGCTGTTACACAGAAACTTACACTGTGTGTTTGTATTCCTTACAGTATAAAGTGTATTTCATTGTTCATCTTCAAAACACAAATGATATTTTTAATGATATCTGAGAGAATGAAATAAATAAAATAAAAACATCAATAAAGTAATAAAGTAATCAATATTAACATTCATTAATGCACATACAAATATGGTCAATGGCAATAATGGTAACTAGCTGTATGCTTGCTTATGTTTCATAGGTACTTTAAGATGGTGGTTGGTCTGTATGCTACTGTGAAAGATGAAAGGTTTCTGCTGGTTGCTAATGTTTCTGAAAGAATCATCGTCAGGGTAAGCTGTTGGACCATAACAATAACCGTAACCAACATATTCTGCTATGAAGTCTATATTTGCACATATTTTCCTCAAGGATTTCTGCTTCAGTAATGGGAGTTTTCCATTGGACTTGTCTTGATAGTGTATGAAAGTTGTTAGCAAACTTTTATCATCTCTCCATCTAAAGGCCTCCAATCCTGGTCAGTTTGAGAATGATAGTGACATGCTCTGGCAAAAAGGACCGATCCCCGAGTCTGTGGTGTGTCACGGGAGGATCGGCATTAACACAGACAGCCCTGATGAGGCTTTGGTGGTTTGTGGGAATGTCAAGATAATGGGCAATGTCACGCATCCCTCAGATAGAAGGGCCAAACAAAACATTCAGGAAGTGAGTGTCTCTCTGCTTATTCAATACAAAGACAAACTAATCAAAATGGTATTCAAATAAGATTGGGACAGCAGTGTTAATGACTTAATCAAATGGATGGCCTCCCAAAAGTGATCTTGTTTACATCTGGTATTAACATCAGTCTTGATGGATCCGATCAGTGAAAAACACTAAAATCAGAGACCCTGATTCCAGAATAAATATTGGGGACACACATTATTTACAGGTGTAAACGGAGCCTTATATCTGAGCAATAACACATGGTTTAATCAAATGGATTGTGTCTGTGATGTTGTAGGTGGACTCAACGGAGCAGCTCAAGAGGATCGCTCAGATGAGAATTGTGGAATATGATTACAAACCAGAGTTTGCCTCAAGGATGGGAATTGATCAACGTCATGAAACGGGTACAGGCTAAATTAGCATATACACTGCACTTTATATAATACAATGTTCTGAAGACAGATTCTCACATATCAGGTGTCTCTTTGATTAGGAATCATAGCGCAGGAAGTCAGAGAACTCCTGCCTTTGGCCGTAAGGGAGATGGGCGATATTACTTGCGTAAACGGGGAGAAAATTGATAATTTTCTCATGGTGGACAAAGTGAGTCTCTCAAATATGTGTTATAGGTTGCAATGAATTTTACTTGACACGTATGGTATGTGAAAGTAATTTTGGTTGTTTTGTCCTAAAGGAGCAGATATTTATGGAGAATGTGGGTGCTGTGAAGCAGCTGTGTAAACTCACAGATAACCTTGAGACTCGTATTCAGGAGCTTGAGGTCTGGAACACTCGCTTGGCCAAACTGAAGAGGCTGGGTAGCATGCGTTCCATCAGCGGCACTTCTGCTAAAGGGTCTGGATTGACTTTAACTTTCTGCACTGCATTTCTTTCTCTGTCCCTCTCAGACGCTCATTCTCCAAGTTTCTTAAACATTTGTCTCAAACAAACATGGAGTTCTATGCATCAATGTTACTTGAAATAAAATAAATATTAACTGAAAATATTTTAATTTTAATTTAGTTTAACTAGATGTACCAAAAAAAAAAAACGGAAATTAAAATGAATGAAAACTGTACAGACATTAAAAAACGAATAAAATTGACAAAAACAACAAAATGACTACAACTTTAAAATATAAAAGTTAAAACTAATTTAAAAACTATTGTTAACTACAATACGATCTCAGAGTTACTAAAATAAAAATGCCATGAAATAGAGGTTTCAGACAAGACTATTATAGTTATGATTTTTTTTTCATTGAATCATTTCAGGTTTGATTTCTATTTTATTTTTTATTTGTTTTTCAATTTATTTTAGTTTTTGTAAATTTGTATTCAGTCATTGTTCTGTTTAGTTTTCAGGGTTTTTTTGTGGTTTTGTAGTTCCAGTGTTAGTCATTTTAGAATTAATGTTTGTAGATGCCAAAGGCAATGCACTGGTATCATTTAAAAAAAAAATCTTTGCACAGTCAGTCATGAGCTGAACACAGACACGAAGGTTGAGGATCCAAATGCTGTATTTTAATGAAGGGGTAATCCACAATCGTAGTCAAAGAACAGGCAAGGTCATACACAATCAGACGATCCAAAACAACAACAGAGTTCAGGGGCCCGTTCTTCATATGATTTGATTGTTGACGATCTTGGATTATTTGGTTCTTCTAATCTCATCCTGGATTTGCTGTCATAGCAACAGGTTCGTAAACTTAAACCTGCTCGGGAGCAGGCTTATTTCATGTAAACAGGATTAGATTGCATCTTTTTAAGTGTTATTGATATTTAAAATCTATCCCAGCCACTGCTACTTTATTACAAGTGTACCCTACTAATTCGGGGACAATAATTTAAAATAATAATAATTAAAAAAATTATTTGAAAATAATATTAAAATGTTGTGTAATCTATAATACTATAGACACAGCCAGTTTTACTCATTGAAAGATTTATTTGTGTTAAAATGATTACTTTATAATTGTATTAGAGTCTTACACACATGCTATACATTTAATCTGAGTCGTGTATTAATTTGAGTGGTGACAGCTATTATGGGAGTGGCTTGATGGAGTGCAGGAGATGCAGATAACTTGATTTTGACCCTTAGGAAACTTCAATTAATGCTGTCACATAACAAATCTGCTTCAAAGATAAAATTACATGAATTGCTAATTACAACATTGAAATAAAAATGTAAAGCCTGTACAAAAACTAGAAATCGTGAATATAAATAATTGGGAATCATGTAGCTAAAAATAAATAAATAAATAAAATAAAATAAAAACGGTGCACATTTCATTTATCTATTATAACATTTATATAGTTATGTTCACTTGGCTGGTTCCTTATAAAGGTCCAGAAATGTATCAAGTTTTTCGTCAGGTGCCTTTTATAATTATATGATGTCATTACATTGCTGTCTTGCCACCAGCCAGTTGCTGCATTGCTGATCGTGGTTTTGAGTATCGATAAATCTGCCCTTTAAGGGGAACACGAGAACGAGCAGTAATCTTAGACAACTTAATCTAGATATTTTAATCAAATCCGCAAATTCGTTTGAAGAACCAAATAAGCCAGAGAACAGTTATCACGATTAGAAGATCTGGGATCTTTCAAATCATCTCAGATGTATTAAGCGAGGTACGAAGAACGGGCCCCAGGGCTGAAGCAACAATAATCCAGAGTACAGGCAAAATAAACAAGCCAGTAACCAAGACACGGGAGAACCAGGAAACAAGGCTTAGAAATGCAGATATGACATATGCAAGACTTAGGCCCAATTCTACCCCTTATCCCTTCACTTTCCCCTTCCCCTTCATTTTGCACGTTCACATGAAGGGGTAGCGGTGTCTCAATTCTCTTTTGGCTGGAGGGGTAGGGGGAAGGGCCAGATAGCCCTTCAAACAAAGATGTTTCGGGACCTCACTTCAAACGAAGGGGTATGATAAATTTCCCCGCATATAATATATATATTTTTTGGCTAATATAAGGATTTTAATAACAAATAATAATTTGTTTTATGTTGCATTCAATCTTGTGTTCATATGTACGGTTATGTTCTCTGAAGAAATGTTTGCAAAAAATTGCTATGATAAAAGTTTGCTAATGTTATTGACTGCACGATAGTTCCACAACATATTTTATTGATACCCGCTGATTTGACAACATAAATACTAGTCCGGTTGCAGGTAACTTATCTTTTACCGCACGTCTGAGTTTGTGATAAACATCGGCGCATTTTCTTTGACGTAGGAGCTAGCGACGACGTATGATGACGTATAACGCTGTAGTAGTGGTGTCCCATTTCTTAGGGGAATATTTTCAGCCCTACCCCTTGACACTCTGTTTCAAGGGGCAAGGGGTAGGCGTAGGCATAGGGGAAGGGGTATAAAACAGAATTGGGATTGGGCTTTAGGAATGAATGACAGAGAGACCCGGGCTTATATAGGGTGAGCTAACAATACCAATGAGACACAGGTGCAAACAATGAGTGCTGATGAGACCGAGCAGAGAATTATGGGGAATGAAGTCCTTGATGGAGTGGCAACAGTCTGGGATGGAGTGCCCTCTGATAGCCATCAAGGGCACTCTAGTAATGGTATATGATTGTAATGGCCTCTTTGGTCGTAACAGGACAGGCAGACAGTTCAGAGACGACCTCCGTGGTCGCTACATGGCAGGCAGAGAGTTTAGAGACAGCCTCCTTGGCCATGACAGGACAGGCAAAGAGTTCACAGGTGATCACGGTGGTCAAGACAAGACAGGAAAGAAGCTCACAGGCTGGCGCAAATACGGGACTAAGCTCTAGGGCTTGAGCAGACACTGGAACTGACTCAGGAGCTAGAGCCGACACTGGAGTGGACTCATGGACTGGAGCGGGCTCTGGAGCAGACTCATGGGCTGGAGAGCAGTGTGCGGCCCAAACACACAAAACTACTACCAGTGAGACCACCTCTGAGACCCCCAAACTTGGTACCACCACAGAGATGCCAGCTGCTCACTTACACAAGCGTTGTGTCTTCCAAACTGGAAGCCAGTCTCACACACCTAGGAATCACCTTGACAGCTTCAGATGCGACATTCATGAAAATTGTAAACACTGATGTGGCGTCTATGACGGCTGAAGACTCTGCCGTGGTGGTCATGATGGGATGAGACTCCTCGGCTCATCCCTCATTGGAACCATGACAGAACAGACCAGCCAAAGGACGACTCAGCAGAGAATGGGCTCACTCCATCTACCAGCCTCCACTATCTGCAGCCCCCTCTACCAATGCATGCTTAAGGTAGCATCTCTGAGTTACCTCCGTCAACAGGGGACTGACTTGAGGGAATTAGCGATGGAGTTTAGGAGTGCAGTGGAGGGGCTGGACTACAACAATGCTGCTCTCAAGGACCTGTTCAACTATGCCCTTAATGAGCCCATCAGCAGTTGGAGGATGAGTAACATGGAGATTCTCAGAGCCTCTTTACAAGATGGCCGCCAGTCCAGAGCCTTGTCACAAAATGGCCACCAGTCCAGAGTCTCCAGCCATCATTGCCGCCACACCAGAGTCTTCAGCCATCATGGATACTAGTGTTGCTTTCGTCAACGAAAATTATGACTAAATATCGTCGTCAACGAACCTTTATCACGTGATGAAAATGAGACGAGACGCAACGTAAATGCTGGTCATGTGACGAAGACTATAATTAAATGTATAATGCAATATTGTTGACGAATAAAAACGAGACTAAATGTGGTTTACAAAATAAAAACTATGCTAAAATGTCTCTTCATTTTCGTTGACCAAAACGAGACGAAACAAAATGTTATAACGTTATTTCGTCTCGTTTAGTCGCGTTATTATTATTATTTTGCAGTATTTCTGTTTCCTGTGTCTCACTTCAGGGGCTGCATCAGGTCGCACTGCGCAGACGTAGGCGACGTCACTTCCTCAAGCCCCACTCGCGGCATTATTTAGAACAGTGTTTCCCAACCGGGGTGCCGCGTCTGTCGAGAGCAGCTTCACACAAAGACTAGACTAAAACTAAAATTAAAACAGGCCGCCAAAAACAACACTAATGGATACCACGTCAGTGTTTCTGGGTATCAGGAACGTGCTGCATGAAGCCATTAAGGTGGGCCCAAGGGGTTTGAGGCTAGTTTCCAGTTTGGCGGACCCACCACTAGTGTCAGTGAGAGCAGCTGGCATCACTGCGGTGGTCTCAAGTCTGGTGGTCCTGGAGGACCCGACACCTGTGGTCCCTAGTCCGATGGTCCTGGAGGACCTGACTCCTGTGGTCCCTTGTCCGGTGGTCCCAATTTTGGTGGTCCCAGTGGTCCCTGAGCTCCCCGCTCCAGAACAGCCTGCCACAGAACAGCCCACTCTCACTGCTGCTGCCATGAAGGCCATCAATGAGCAGCCCGCTCTCCTTGTCTCAGCCATAGAGGCCGCTACAGAGCCACCCGATTTCACTGCTGCTGCCATTGTCAAGAAGGCTGTCTTCGCCTTTCACCTCAGGGCTGTTCTGTGGGCATGGGCCGCTTCGGAGTTTGCTCTGGCTTCCCAGGAGCCTGCCTCGGAGTCCACTCAGGAACCCTCTTCAATCCAGGAGTGCTCAGAGTTCGCAGACTTTGTGTCAGTACGTCATAAATAGAACAAGGCATCAGTTTACTGTCAGGGATTTGTTGTGTCGCGCCACATTCCAGTGTAGTCAGTCACACAGCATCACTGATTATAATGGGTTCTATAGTATTTTGTCGCGTCTCGCCATGCCACTCGCATCCGGTGTAGACACGGTGAGAGCCACGCAGATGCACGTGAACTCTGAATTCCGTTCACTTCCACTACTATTTTTGTGTATAAATTTAATTTGTACAGTCAAGTCAAGTCACCTTTATTTATATAGCGCTTTTAACAAAGGCTGCAGCAAAGTCACATTGTGCAGAGGAGTCAACTGGCTCCTGTGGTCTTGTCCCGGTAGTTGTCTGAGACAAGGTCTTTACTGGGGATCTGTATCTGTGGCTCATCTAGTTGTTCTGGTCTCTGCTGACATTCAGGGCTGTAGAGGTCCTCTCTAGGTGCTGATCCACCATCTGGACTGGATTCAGATGATAAGAGCAGGTCATTTGTAACTCTAATTAGAGCAGTCTCTGTACTATGATATGTTCTAAATCCTGACTGGAAATCCTCACAGATACCATTTTTCTCTAAGAAGGAATATAATTGTGAAGTGAAGACTATGCTGTGTTATTTTACATTTGATTATTCAATTTCTGTATCTGAATACTGTTAAACTTGCCTTAAAAATACAAAGCACTGTTTATTTCATTTGTATCTTTGTTGTATTATATTTATCTATGCTTGTAATTTGTTTATTTCCTATGCTGATTTACTCACCTACAAAATCACCCCAATCATTGATTTTTATTTTCTCCAAATAGAGCTATTGAAGCTATATCTGGTGATTTTTTTTTTCATATCGCAATATATATCGCAGAAAAACAAGATATCGCAGTGTGAGTTTTTTCCAATATCGTGCAGCCCTAATTTGTGGTATGTGTTGTATTTACCCGTGTTGCTGATCCTGCCTTGCCTTGCTGTGTGGTGCCTTGTGCCTGGCCTGCCTGCATGTTACTCGGGGTAGTTTGTGTTTGCTTTTGTTTTATTTTGACTATTAATACTATTAAAAGCCCATCGTCCTGCAATTGAGTCCTCTCCTCATCCCTCATTAGAACCATGACACCATGTTCATGTTTAATGCAGGCAGGCTTAACATTTTTAATAATATAAGATGTATCAAAAACCTAACCTAAAATGTAATTTATGGCCATTTTATTTAATTTTGCTGGATTTTTGTAGTATGAAAATGTATTTTATTGTCAGTTTTTCCTAGATATGCCTATTTTTGTTCTTATTTGCGTTAATGAAAATATTATCATTTCACATTATTTTTTGTTAACAATAATACAACTTCCAGAGTTGGGAAACACTTAACTGTTTCCCAGTTTTACAACCATATTTTATTTTAATTATTTTTTTTTTTTACATTGCATAATTGGTGACTGCTGATATTCCAGTTTGAATTCTACAAATGCAAACTCATATTGTTGCATAATGTTTGTAACAGTTTTTTCAGATTTCATCATCTGAAATATTTTGTTCTACTTAAATCTTTGTTTCACAGTAAAATCAACAAAAACAACACACTCCATTCAAAACTTCCACCATCAACGCAACCGCCACTGCAGTCTAGCACAGTATGTGAAAATCACTTTGCTTATTAATTTGTACAATAAATGCGACAATTGTGATTACTTTGTATTCTTTTCCAGAACTACTTCTGTGGGAGATATCACAACTGTCTTCAACACAGAGTATTCCAAGCTAGTATCATCATGCTAGTAACAACCATGGCTCTTTGGTGAGACGTTCTTCTTAAGTACACTATCATTTTACATTTACATTTAGTCATTTAGCAGACACTTTTATCCAAAGCGACTTACAAATGAGGACAATGGAAGCAATCAAAATCAACAAGAGAGCAATGATATGCAAGTGCTATAACAAGTCTCAGTTATATTAACGCAGTACACGTAGCTGTCATGATCATGGACTGTCTGTGTCATGTTTTGCCCCTGTATTTGTTCCCTTATTTGGTCATGTTCCTGTCCTCGTTTTGTTAATTCGTTTGATTAGTAATCCCATACAACTGTGTTTCCCCAATCATCCCCTGTATTTAAGTCCTAGTCTGTGCAGTCTTTCTGTGTCGGTTCTACTTGTTATGGTCATGTGTTTCCTGCTGTCCCCAGTATTGAGGTACCCATTGTTCCGTGCATTAAAAGCCTGTTTTCGTTTACTTGTGCCTCCAGCGTGCTTCCTAAGTAGCAAAGTGTGACAGTAGCAAGGGTTTTTTTTTTTCTTGTTTTTTTTATTTTTTATTATATAATAAATAAAAAGAAAATAGAATAGAATAGAAAAAGAAGCGTTTTTTTTTTTTTTTT
>NW_015555811.1:126646-130280 GCF_001515605.1 Sinocyclocheilus anshuiensis
TTTATCCAAAGCGACTTACAAATGAGGACAATGGAAGCAATCAAAATCAACAAGAGAGCAATGATATGCAAGTGCTATAACAAGTCTCAGTTATATTAACGCAGTACACGTAGCTGTCATGATCATGGACTGTCTGTGTCATGTTTTGCCCCTGTATTTGTTCCCTTATTTGGTCATGTTCCTGTCCTCGTTTTGTTAATTCGTTTGATTAGTAATCCCATACAACTGTGTTTCCCCAATCATCCCCTGTATTTAAGTCCTAGTCTGTGCAGTCTTTCTGTGTCGGTTCTACTTGTTATGGTCATGTGTTTCCTGCTGTCCCCAGTATTGAGGTACCCATTGTTCCGTGCATTAAAAGCCTGTTTTCGTTTACTTGTGCCTCCAGCGTGCTTCCTAAGTAGCAAAGTGTGACAGTAGCAAGGGTTTTTTTTTTTCTTGTTTTTTTTATTTTTTATTATATAATAAATAAAAAGAAAATAGAATAGAATAGAAAAAGAAGCGTTTTTTTTTTTTTTTTAAGAAAACAAGCAGTTAGTAAATGAATAGAGTGCAAGTCTAAACGGATCAAGTTTTTTTTTTTTTTAAAGAATAGAATTAGAATAGAGAGTGCTACAGTTAGAGGGTCAAATAAAGATGGAAGAAATGTGTTTTTAGCCAATTCTTGAAGATGGCTAAGGACTCAGCTGTTCAGATTGAGTTGGGCAGGTCATTCCACCAGGAGGGAACATTTAATTTAAAAGTCAGTGAAAGTGATTTTGTGCCTCTTTGGGATGGCACAATAAAGCAACGTTCACTTGCAGAACGCAAGCTTCTAGAGGGAACATAAGTCTGAAGTAATGAATTTAGGTAAAGGGGTGCAGAGCCAGTGGTGGTTTTGTAGGCAAACATTAATGCCTTGAATATTATGCGAGCAGCTATTGGTAGCCAGTGCAAATTGATAAACAGAGGTGTGACGTGCATTATTTTCGGCTCATTCAAAATTAATCTTGCTGCTGCGTTCGGGATTAATTGTTAAGGTTTGATAGAACTGGCTGGAAGACCTGCCAAGAGAGCATTGCAATAGTCCAGCCTGGACAGAACAAGAGCTTGAACAAGGAGTTGTGAAGCATGTTCCAAAAGAAAGGGCCTGATCTTCTTGATGTTGAATAAAGCAAATCTGCAGGACCAGGCAGTTTTAGCAGTGTGGTCTGAGAAAGTCAGCTGATTGTCAATCATAGCTCCAAGATTTCTGACTGTTTTTGAAGGAGTTATGCTTGATGTGCCTAACTATCAGTACAGTATCTTAAATATTCTGTTATGTACAATATCAGACTGAAGCAAAACAGAAAATGTGGAACCTACTATATGGGTCAGTAATGGATAGAGTATAGGAGATTGCTGCTGAAGAACCTTTAATACAGAGCCCGCATATGACATGCAGGGTTAAAAGAGAGAGAGAGAGAGAAAACGGATATCTTGGCCACAAATTGAGAATTTTTTGACCACAACTTGATAATTCTTGGCTATCGTTTGATTGTTTGACAATAAGACATTTTCTTAAAAGCCAGAAATCTCCACTTCAGTAGCACTCGTATACAGAAAACTTTACTGTTTTTTTTTCTTATATACATTCTGAAGGTTTTCACACAGGGGTTTGTTCAGATAACATTCATATGAGTTACGTAAACTTTCATTCCCCCACTGTGTAAACCATTAATTGTAATATTTCCACAAAATCAAATAGGAATTTTGATCCTGGTATTATCCAGTTTTCAGATTTATGCATATTTAATTAGATAATGCCTCATTTGCATGTTCAAACATAATATTTAAGAAAACTTGTAATACAGAACATTTTCTTAAGGCTGGAATAGACTGCACAACTTATAAAAACTGAACAGATCTTAAAATACTGGGCCTCATACACTTACCGACTTTGTAATAGTCACAGAGGAAAAACTGGCCATCATACACTAAACAACTCAGGATTATACACTACCAGACTTTAAAGTTGTTCCCATCACAACAAACTCACACAGAAACGTGCGCCTTGTTGCTAGGAGAAATGTAATGACATGAAAACAAAGTGTTCTAAAATCGGCTGAAAATATAAAACATGTTGATTATCCTCCAACTGGATGGAATCATAGTCTGAAGCTTAAAAATCAGACCATCATAGACTACGCGTTTTTTTTAATGAAATCTGTCAACTCAAATCTGCAGACTTCTCCTGACAGTAAATCTGTGGAAAATGAGGGCAAAAATCGTGCAGTGTATTCCAGCCTTTAATCATCTTGGGAAATTAAATCTATTAGTTAAAATGTGAGACTTTTATGTGAGACTGTTGTGTCTTGCTTTAATTCCTTCATTTTAGGTAAATCCAGAGCTGTTGAAAAAGCTCTGGGTAAATCATAGCCATATTGTGCAAATAAATTCGTTCCCTCATTTTAACATAGTTATATAGTGGCCACAATTTACCTAAAATGAGGGTAGAATTTAAGTTTTGGGAACAAATGCTTACTTCGTGGACATCATGGTATCTTGTGTGTTTTCTTTTTCTTTTAATTTTTCTTTTTTCTTGAATGTCATGTGTGGGGATCCATACTTAAAAGGATTAGTTCACTTTCAAATGAAAATTTCCAGATAACTTACTCACCCCCATGTCATCCAAGATGTTTACGTCTTTCTTTCTTCTGTTGAAAAGAAATTAAGGTTTTTGATGAAAACATTCCAGGATTATTATCCTTATAGTGGACTTCAATGGCTACCAAATGGTTGAAGGTCAAAATTACAGTTTCAGTGCAGCTTCAAAGGGCTCTATACGATACCAGATGAGGAATAAGGGTCTTATCTAGCAAAACGATCAGTCATTTTCTAAAAAAAAAAAAAGTATATGCTTTATAAACAAAAATGCGGGTCTTGCACTGCTATGCGATGCGCGTCCATGACTTCATGTAATACGAATTACGTTGAAAAGGTCACGCTTGACATAGGCGGAAGTACTGACTCAGTAAGGTGTTTACAAATGTGGAGAAGGAGGACCGTTCAACAGTTGTTGTATGTTCAATGACACATATTCAAATGTCTTTGTGTCAGTTTAAACTTTTTAAATGGTCACTTCGTGTGCGTATCCTGGATATTTAAATCTTTTGAAACCTAACTTCCGCCTACGTCAAGCGTGACCTTTTCAACGTAATTACGTATTACGTGAAGTCGTGGACGCACATCGCAGAGCAGTATAAGGTGTGCATTTTTGTTTATAAAGCATATCCTTTTTTTTTTTTTTTTTTTAGAAAATGACCGATCGTTTCGCTAGACAAGACCCTTATTCCTCATCTGGTATCGTGTAGAGCCCTTTGAAGCTGCACTGAAACTGTAATTTTGACCTTCAGCCCATTGGCTCCTATTGAAGTCCACTATATGGAAAAAAAATCCTGGAATGTTTTCCTCAAAAACCTTAATTTCTGCGCCAACATATACAGCGCAACTGCACCCACAGCGACACGAGTTTGATTCCCGTCTCAAGGTCCTATGCCGGTCCCGCTCCCCTCTCTCTACCTAATACTTTCCTGTCATCTCTCCACTGTCCTGTCTAAATGATAAAGGAATAAAAAGCCCAAAAGATATAACTCTAGAAAAAAAAAAAAAAAAGGAA
>NW_015555811.1:130628-146281 GCF_001515605.1 Sinocyclocheilus anshuiensis
ATATACTTTTTAACCTCAAACGCTTGTCTTGTGTAGCTCTGCAATGCGCATGCGTACTCTGTGCAGTCCCGTTCAAAACAGTTAGGGTATGTCGAAAAACTCCTATCACATTTTCTCCTCCAACTTCAAAATCGTCCTACATCGCTGCAGTTAAATGACCGATCGTTTCGCTAGACAAGACCCTTATTCCTCATCTGGTATCGTGTAGAGCCCTTTGAAGCTGCACTGAAACTGTAATTTTGACCTTCAACCGTTTGGTAGCCATTGAAGTCCACTATAAGGATAATAATCCTGGAATGTTTTAATCAAAAACCTTAATTACTTTTCGACTTAAGAAAGAAAGACGTAAACATCTTGGATGACATGGGGGTGAGTAAATTATCATGAAATTTTCATTTGAAAGTTAACTAATCCTTTAAGAACCTGCAGGTTAAAGAAACATTCCCAGTTAAATATTGTTTATCAATGCTCTGTTTGTCACTACCACAGAAACCAATCAATTTGTTCTTTAATTTGTAACACTGAAAAATGTGTAAATCTAGAAATGCATTCTCATTTCAAATTGACGATTTACAGATAGAGACTTTTATAGCTTAAATAACAAACACTGTTACATGTAATCTGGAATATTTCTTTAACTGAAGGTATTGAGGGAAGTTTAAGACCAAATGAAATTCTACTGTATCTTGATAAAATGTTTCAATAAACATGACAGAATCATTCTGCATGTGACTTTATTTTAACTTGTTGTTTTGCAGTGTCATTTCTGTTACTGCACTCTATATGTTGACATTACGAGAGGACATGGACTTCAATAACAGGTACAATGTCATCATCAGTGATGTTATCTCTACAGACCAATGCATTGGGTGCACACTGACTGATACAGCATTTTATCAGCATTATTGCTTGTTACGTCAATGTTACTGTTACTCAATGGGCTTCTATTTGGAGTGAGATTTAACTTTGTTTTCTTGGCATGTACAGTCTCAATAACACCAGTGTTATACCACCTTACACCACATCAGCAGCACTGACCTCAGGTAATTTATGTAGATATTTAGAGATACTGTATTTAAGTTGGTTTGTCTGTATATTCTAATCACTGTTTATTTTGGTCCCACTTTATATCAAGTGGCCCTAATACCTGTGTACTTACATAGTAACTAGATGTCTACGTAGTATTTAACCACAGTGTAAGTACGCATTGGTACATATTATCTAGAGCTGTAATATTTCTGTAACTACACACATGTAACAACCCTCCGAATGGTTTGTGTAAGTACAAATGTGTAACAGGACATATATATATAAAGTGTAACACTTTCTTTACCAAAAAGTGCTGTTAGTCCTGTTACACATTTGTACTTTCATTACCAAAAAGTGTTGTTACCAATGTCCTGTTACACATTTGTATTTACACATACCATTTAGTGGGTTGTTACATATGTGTAGTTACACAAACATTACAGCTCTAGATACTATGTACCAATGTGTATTACACTGTGGTTACATACTACGTACACATCTAGTTACTATGTAAGTACACAGGTATCAGGGCCACTTAATATAAAGTGGGACCTTTATTTTATATGGTGAACTTCATTTTGACTGTTTGCAGTGTTTTCCACCACCTCTCCTGTTCCCTGGCCTCCAGACATCGATGTCTCCAATGTGTTTTATTCAGATGAGGTCTACTGCTGTCCTTTAACTTTAATTCATAATCACAACACCCAAATGACAGACACAACTGTCCCCTTTGATGCCCTGTCACATGTAATCACCAATCTGAGAAAAACACAGAAAGGTCAGAGACACGGTGGCAGTGTTCAGTCTTCAACTATACTTTTTTATATATTTGTGGCTATCTTCATGACATTTTCGTTTATTCCCATTCAGAGAAGTGGTTAGAAAATCTGCCGGAGAAACTGAAAAATTCTACTGACTGTAAGTTGAAAGATTAAAGGTTTGTTAATCGGACGAGTCCAGATTATCAGATGCACAATGAAAGAATGAATCCTTATCATCGCCTTCACACTGAAACTAAAATATTGCATTATGGTCAATTCATTGTGTTTTATAGAGACTAGTTTTTGTTCACTTACCACTTTCATTTTTGATTTCATTTTTTCATATAAAGTTTTCTCAAAGAATAGCCTCTGTGTGGATCGTTTTGGTTCACAAATATTAGTTTGTGAATATTTGTGACCGTCTTCGTAGGATAAATCCATTAATTTGAAACATTTCTTATTTCTAATTACAAAATGAATGTAGCTGTTGCCACAGTAGTGATTCACACCTTTAGGTCTTTGATCATGTCTTCTTCGCAGGGACAAACACAACTATACAGTTCATCCTCATAACACAGAATCAACAAGTTATAGATCAGCAGTACTGTCAGTGGGAGAATTGTGGGTGGGTATCAAACTTACATCTTCAATGTACACAAACATTCAACAGGACGCTCATTTTTCATTTTCTCTCTCAGTATAACACAATATGGTGTGACCAGTTGTATGTTCCCTGTTATGAAAGAGTTATGTTATGCACATTATGAAAGGGGACTATATTGGTCTATGATGCTCTTTACAGAGTTAATAGCACTTGGGGATTTCTTGACTTACAGCACTAAAGTCATCAAAGAATGTTAAATTGTAATACATTTGCATTTTACTTATTGATGTGTTTTGTAGGAAAGGAAACTACACCTACCTCATTCCCCTCAGCAAACACATCCCACCCAACATGCCCATAACCCTCCAAATGAAGTGAGTAAAATATTGTTGATACTGCACACAGTCTTCATTATACTGCACTCCAGGTTTCATAAGAGTTTAATTTTAAGCTCATTAAGTTTAAGTATTGGAACAGAGCCACAGCACAGAACATTTACCAGCTTTAGACAGACACTTTCATAGGAAGAGTTCATCCAAAAGAAAATTCTGTCATCATTTACTAACTCTCATGTTCTTCAAAACTTTTATGTTGTTGTTTTTCCTGTGGAACTCAAAAGGAGCTGTTCTGAAGAATGTTCATAGTGTTATTTTCCATTTTGACAGTTTATAGTGACCACATCTGTCAATCTGCATAAACCAGTCATAACAGTATCAAAACAACAATGTATGTGACTTGTGTGCTATATTTGAAGTCTTCTTAAGTTTTATGAACCAAATTCCTTTGTTCCTGGTTCCTTTGGAACAGTTTTGGCATTAAACAACACTGGTTCTCATGTTTTGTATGACCAAGATGAGCCAGTTTGAGAATGACATTTGAGAGCTGCTGAAGAAGTGAAGATTTTTAAGAGTTTGGTTTGAGGGTGAGTAAATTATGGCAGAATTAGATTTTTTTTGGGTGAACTATTCCTTAATATCATTTTGAGCAGGGCTAGACCAATAAATGTGAACCATTTATCAGGTAAACAAATAAAGATAATACATGTATATATGGGCTTATATGTTAATACTAAGGTAATAAGACTAATTAAGTGAATCTAGTGTACTTATATCCAAAAAGGGTGTTTCTCTGCTTAGACGCTGAGAAGTTTGAAAAATGGTTGGATGGATACACTCTAAAAAATGCTGGGTTAAATATAACCTAGCGCTGGGTTATAAATAGACAAACCCAGCTATTGGGTTGTTTTGACCCAGCTATAGGGTTGTTTTGACCCAGCGGTTGGGTTCAAAACAACCCAATAGCTGGGTCAAAACAACCCAATAGCTGGGTTTGTCCCTTTTTAACCCAGCGCTAGGTTATATTTAACCCAGCATTTTTTTAAGACAGAACTGCTTGTGGTTTCAACAAACCCATCACTTTATCTACATTTCTCCATCCAGTTAGGCTCATCATCCATAACTCCTTCAAAAACAGCTAGAATCCTTGGAGTTGTGATTGATGATAAGCTGAATTTCTTAGACCACATTGCTAAAACTGCCCGGTCCTGCAGATTTGCTTTATACAACATTAGGAAGATCCGGCCCTTTCATTCAGAACATGCAACACAACTCCTTGTTCAAGCTCTTGTTCTATCCAGGCTGGACTATTGCAATGCTCTCTTGGCAGGTCTTCCAGCCACTTTCCATGTCGCTGCAAGATTAATCTTTAATGAGTCGAAAAGAACGCACGTCACACCTCTGTTCATCAATTTTCACTGGCTACCAGTAGCTGCTCGCATTAAATTCTATGTACCCTCTAGAAACTTGCGTTCTGCAAGTGAACGACGCATTATTGGGCCATCTCAAAGAAGCACAAAATCACTTTCACAGACTTTTTCATCAACTGTTCCCTCCTGGTGGAATGAAATGCCCAACTCAATCCGAGCAACTGAGTCCTTATCTTTATTTGACCCTCTAACTCTAGCACTTTCTATTCTTTTTAAAATCTACTTGATCTATTTAGCTTTCTATTTTTTCTATTCTATCTACTTGTTTTTCTTTGTGTGTGTGTGTATGTAAATATGTATGTGTATGTGTGTGTGTATATATATATATATATATAGGAAGCAGAAAAAAATTGCCAAGCGAAAAGATCTGAATGTCTTTGACAAGGCCCAGATAGTTATGGCTAGACAACTGGGTCAGAGCATCTCCAAGACAGCATCAGGGTCATGGGTGCCCAAGGCTCATTGATGCACATTTAATTCATTTTTTAGATTTCAAAACTTTAACATGCGTGTTGACTTTTTATATCCACTGTTTAGTGTTATAATCCATATATATACAGAATTTAGATACAAAGTGTTGGACATGTTAATATGTTAATATGAAGAACTGTGGCATTTTGCTGATGGCTGAATTGTAGCTGTGCAGATAAAGAGGCATATCGCAATGCTGCTTGAGTAATATTGCTCATATATAATAAATAGACAGATAGTAGGTATTAAAATAGATGTCTTCATATGTGGTTCACATCATCCTTGATATGAATGAGTGTTTTTCTTACATTTGAGCAGCACAACTGAGTTGTTGGTGATTCACCTGTGTTCATATGATGAGAGTGAGCAGTGCTATTCAGTGCTCGACTACAATGGCCCAGAGTCAAACACTGCTCTCAACACACAGGTACTTTAGCACTTTACTTTCAAAGCAACATGCATTATAAACACCTTTCCTAATAAATGTAGTAATTATATTTAATTATATATTCATAAAAGTTTAAATACATAATATATTTGGAGTAATTATTTTATAATAATAGTTTGATATAATTTGACAAGTGAGCTTTATTGACATTTATTGCTGACACATTTATTATACACAGCACATTTGTTCACATTTATTGTTTAACAACATTTATTCATTGTGGACTATTCAAACTTTGATTTTATAGGATATTCATTTTAGGGCTGTTCATGAAATTTATGGTTAATTCTAATAATTTCTGTGATTAACAGTTAAGCTAAAAGAGGTAATGCATTAGGGCCAAGTTCAGTTCTGGACACACTGCAAAGAATTTCTGTAAAATATTTTTGGGAGTTAATTCGGTTGTAGAATGCGATTGTCATTCCTTTAAAATTACTGAACTGTATATGCGAGATTTACTAACAGCTTGTGCCAGCGCAAACCCTTTTTTGGTGTTAAAAAATAACTGTCAGGATTTACTATAGTCATGCAGTGAGAAATTAGTGATAAAAAGGCATGGGCACAGTAATTTTTCAGGCTGACCTTAATGCATATGCATTTGTAAGAGTGTCCCTTTCAGACACAAAATTAATATTTAAATAATTTAAAGAAATATTACTTAAGTATTTAAATAAATCACACAACATGATTTACTAAGGTATGCGGTAATCAATTTGCTGGTATTTGCGCTATCATTTACCACCCAAAAAAGCACGTTTTAACTAATTTTGCGCTTGACATGGCTGTGATTGTTGCTGCCAGGAGGAGGCACCGCAGAGAACAGAGAGCACGTGGTAGAAGGGAGAGAATTTTTTCCCCACTCATATTAATTTATTTGGAATGCCAGAGGAATACATTATTCAAACATATCCTTATGCTAATTTGCGCTGCTCTTGGTAGCTAGTGTTGGTCATTAAGGAAATGAGATGTTGCGTCTTTGTTCAGAACAGGATTAAAGGCACAATATGTAATTTTATGTAATTGCTAGAGGGCGCGTATTCAAAATAAACAAACAGACAAAGGCGTAGTTTGATGACGCCGTGACTGAGTGTGGAATCATGGGAGTTGTCGTCTTCATCCCCACAGCCTATAATGTTACTCTGTGCGGTCATCACCTGTCTATTAAAACGCATAATATATTAAAGCGTCTTTGGTGTTTCCATGTTTTCTACAAAACAAAACCGGAAATCGAGGGGTTATGACGTCATTAGCAGGCGACACAATGACACATATGGACACGGTCCGTGTCTCTACTTAAAATTGCTTATTTCTCTGGATTTAAACATTCTTCGAAACATTTGGGATAATGTAAGTACTAGGGGTTGAACGACTTCTGATTTTTTGAAGTCGACTTTTATGTGATGAAAGTCGAGTCGAAGTATAATGTAAGTGCACAAGTCAGCAAAATATATAACACTGTTCTAGTGGTTTTTGGATATTTTAATAAAAAAGTTTTACATATTGTGCCTTTAAGCATTAAAAGGTGAATTGACCAGCCAAATTTATCTGCAGTGTGTACGTGGCCTAGGTAAAATAAAATTTTTAGTAAAATGGTTTTTGATGTCATGCATTTATTAGATTTTTTTTTTTTCCTTTTTCACAGGGCTACATACATAAATGGACACTGGCAGTGGCAAATCACTATCGTGCCTCTTACCATTTCCGCTCTTCTGTTGCTGTGAGTTCCTGTGTATCTTTGTGTTTGTGTGTTAATCTGTGAATATATGCTGTCTTTAAATAAAGACTTTAGTCAGAGAAACCATATTTAATATGACATAAATTAAAATGAGGCTGGAAGGGGCATAAGTACAGTCCGTTCAGTGGGCCTCATTCATGAAACTTTTGTAAATATTTGAGTAAATTCAGAGTAATTTGAGCGTAAAATGGGCCTTACTTAAAACTTGCCGCTGGATTCACAAATGCATCATAAAAAAGGGTGTGTGTGTGTGCACACGCATTCACTTTTAGCATAATCCCCATTCATGAATTGCATGTACAGGAATATTGTGGGATCTTTGGACTCCCTTTTTTGGTTTGGCTGCTGTATATTGCATAAATGCAGAAGAGAACTAATTGTCCATATGCCTAAAAAAGATTATTCAATGAAAGTTTTGGCAGACAAGATGGCAAACAAGACTGCTGCTCCTAATAGGCTAATAGTACTGTATGATCAAAAGGAAAACAGACTACGTTGCTGTTGATTTTTGTTTATCAGTAACATTTATTTTCATATTTTACTAATTGTTAACTAATTAAGTTTGTTATGACATGAAATTCATAAACACAATTTTGAAGGAGTGAAACCATCTAACCTTTCATTAATCACCTCATCGTTCGCCTCGCACCAGCATTAGTTGTTTCGGCATCCTTCCATCTCCATTAATTTAAGTTTCTTGCCATTCATACTTATCTTCCAAGCACTAGTAGACCCTGTGGGTTTATCAGAGCTTGAGTTAAAGCCACTTCCCTGAGCCCATCCACTGTGAACAGCAAGCCAAATAGGTTTAACCTCAATATTTTAAAGATTACCCAGCTATATGGTCTCATAATATGCATTATTATGCAGTGTTATTAAAATGAAAATATGAATACTTTCATTAATCTGAACATTTACATTAGAATGGCTTTATGAATGATTTACTCAAAAAGTAATTTTGCTAATGTTTCATGAATGAAGCCCAGTGTGTTGTAGTGTTGTGTTCTTGAGTGTAAACCATTTAGCCAAAGAAACATGGAAAACACATCTTCAGTGGACCAAAACACAGGGCTTGTAAAAATCAAAGATTAGCTATGACCTTAACAATATGAAATATTGGACAGACTGTACTTCTGTCTATGGTACTGCCAAATTAAATGTTAAAGTCTATGGCAATGATGGTGTGACTAGCAGCATGACTTAAATCGTTTGACCATATACTTTCAGTATAGATGTGTTCTTTTCACACAGGGTTTGGCTGATTGTAACACCGATCTGAACTATGCAGAAATTTTATTTACTGACTACCACTTCCAGTTCTTCCGTCACTGTGACTGATCAACACCCTTCAAAAGCAACATCAAGTGATTTGTCTGCATTAGTTGGTGGTAGAACTGCAGGTTGTAAATTATATACAGAGTCTTTTCAAGTCTTTCATTTGCAGATCTTGCATTGTTGCTGAAAAAAACATTTGGAATATGTTTGATGTTAGTTTATTCTTATTTTCATGGTGTTTTGAAATCAAAAGGAAACACATAAATAAAGAGATGATTGTTGTTTTGTACACAATCGGGTAATCTTTTACTCTGATACTCATACACACTGTGTTCCTGTATTGAACTGAGCACATTACATAAACCTGTGTGCAATTATGTTGACCAAATGATTTTTGACCAAATATTTGATTGTTTCAGAAGTCAAATTGTTTTTATATCTAAAGACTTTTATTGATTTAAGGTTTTATCTGATATCTAATATCTAATATCTAATATCTAATATCAAACCCTAAAATAAAGGAAGATTCTGTCAGCCCACCATCACACTGTGTACTTATTATTATGAAAGGAATGCATTTAACAGTTCCATATCAAGTCTCTGAAAATTATGTTACAGAAATTAATTGTGTGGTGTAAAGTTTGTGAAAAGAATTGTGAGCTACAAGTAGTTTACCATAGTATATTGAAAGTTAAAATTAAAAAGTATTTTGGTAAAACCAATGTTGTGTAATACTATTGATTACAGGTCAATTACAAGCAAGAATGTGGTTGGATACTGAAAATTATGTGTGTAACAGCTGGACGAATCAGACACATAATTAGTTATATTTAACAAATAAACCACATACATTCTACAGCAAACGGGCAAACCATGAGGTTCTCTGGAAGCCTTCCCCCTAAAGGACAGAACAGACCTCAGGTTACCACAGTAACCAGATAAACTTTATGACCCCAAAAAACATAGAGAGAGTCTCCCTCTTACTTAACTCTATGAATGAACGTGTAAATCCCCAGGACAATGTGTGTATCATTACTGTTTTGTACATTGTCTTTTGTATTGTAGTATTGTATACTGTTTTATGCATGCCTTATGATAGAATTATTACATATTGTAACCCTATTGGTACTGTGTTTGATATCAAAATAACCCTTGTTTAGTCCACCATCCACTGGTGCATACCACCTCCTTATAACATACATTGTATGCTTGTTATATTAATCAGAGTATAAAGGGACATAAAACTACCTGCCCACTGATCATGCAAATAAGCCAGCTTTCCCCCCCGAAAGTTTAAGTTGCCATTGGCTCACTGATCCCCTGGAGGTGTGACCTCCATAGAAGTTAAAAGGTCTCGCTACCCCATGACCTCCCTCACTTCTTCTTCTTCTTCTATTCTGCTTCGTCTTCTGGTTGCCGCTCGTGCGGAACTCACTAAGTTCCGGGGTGGGAGCTGACCTGTTGGAGCTACACCTAAAGGCAAGGACCTAGAAGCTAGTGATTCTCTGTTCAGCCCCATCAACCCACAGGCTTTGTTGGCACAGTTAGGCAACGTGTCAGTCTCATAATCTGAAGGTCGTGAGTTTGATCCTCACATGGGGCAGCGTGGTGCTTTTTGAAACCTGAGAGAGCTTAGACCAGAGGTCTCAAACTAAATTCCTGAAATTTCCTGTTAATGGGAAACGCAACGTTTTGTCAACCTTAATGTGATATTGTGTTCATCTTAATGTAATATTGACTTGATTCTAATACAACTCCATATGTACTGCCAAGTGAAGCCCCATTCAGAGAAAACTGTTGCAATCAATGCGTCAAGGATGCACTTTTCTTGACAGGACACGGCATTCTTCACAGAGTTCATGATGGGACAGGATCACCTGAAGCTCCCATTCCACTGCATTCCAAGAAATAGCATCCCATTCCATCCCATTTGTGACAAAAAGAAAAAGTTTGTGTGATGAAGTAGATATCCCACTCGGCACAGCGCACACACACCACATACCACAAACACATACTCACCACGCTAAAGTTCCCTCCCCTCTCCATTTGGTTGCCAGCCAAGCGGGTGCACATGCCGCCTTAATAGCACATGGACAGTTTCACACACTACATTTCCCTGTTCCAGTTTCATTCTGATCATACATACTATATAATGCATTCATTTTGTCATGTTTACGTCTTGTGTATTTAGTGTTTGTTTGTTCGTCACGAGTGTTTGGCATGGTCAGTCTTTTTGGTCAGGCTGGCGAAACCGAGCGATTGAGCATCAACCACTTATGACGTCACCGTTGGCGCTTATATTATTTGTTTATTATGTGTTTGTTATGTTTAAATGAGGTTTGTGTTTTAAAATATGTCTATTGTATATATGTAACGAGTTTAGTAGGAAATTTATTATTTTGAAAGTGGTACGGCCAAAGGAGGGGCAGAGTCTGGCCTATAAAAAGGGAGGCCAGACTCATACTTGTCACTTGTTAACCACGTCGAACGTAAGCCTGCAAGAGTAGTGCCATCAGCAACCCCCATCAAAGTGAGTATATTGAAGATACGCTTTGTCTATATATTTTTTATATATCTTTTTCATCTTTATTTTCCAGTTTGTTGTTTCTTTGTCACTTTGTATTTCTTTTTTTTTTTTTGGTGATTACACAATATACAGTATATTTCTTCATGCCATCACGCAGGACTTTGTATATATCTACAGTGCTGTAAATAAACTACACCTTGCACAAAAGTGCTATTGTGGGTAGAGCCATCCGTTTTACAACTTTATGGAAACTTTTTACGTCCCCAAGTGAGTTGGTGGTTCTCAAATTATCACAGTTTGATATATGTCTAAAATTAAGTATTGGGAATGGATTGACATCGCAAGAACAACT
Source organism: Sinocyclocheilus anshuiensis (assembly GCF_001515605.1). Classification (NCBI taxonomy): domain Eukaryota; kingdom Metazoa; phylum Chordata; class Actinopteri; order Cypriniformes; family Cyprinidae; genus Sinocyclocheilus; species Sinocyclocheilus anshuiensis. The sequence goes on from NW_015555811.1 coordinate 141,596, forward strand.
CGAGAGTGTTATTCAAGTTTAGCGTAACTGCTGTTGGCGTTACTGCAATGTTTCTTTAATTCTGACGTCGACTTAAATGCAGGGTTGTGGCAAAGTTAATGCCCTGCTGGCTCAATGGGCCAGAGGGTTGAAGACTGAAGTTTCTGTCCACAGCCAAAGGATAGGTCTGTCAGAAGTGGGATGAAGGAGGCCATGAAGCAGAGTCAGCCTGAACCCCAGCCCCAGCCTGCTGCACCTGTGGCAACAAGAATTGCACCACATTCGTCAGTGGTAAAATAATTACAATTTCATTTTTAAATCATTGAAGCATCAGTTTTTTTTAAATCATTGAAGTATTGAAGTTCAGTTCAAATTCGAGGAAGTACAGAAAGTAAAAGGGAAAAAAGAAAAAGCAAGAAAACTATGAGATGTTGGCTGAGACCTGCTAATTTCACACCTCTTGTACAGTGGGGGCAGCTGTAGTCTGCTGATTGGTCAGTCTGAATATCTCAGGTTTTAGTCACATGGTCAAGGATTAAAGAAGAATGTAACCTGTGTGCTCTCTCTCTTTCATCTCTGGGCTCTACTCTTGGATTGTCCTCTTCCTTTCTAACTGAGCTCTGCCTAGGTTGAAGGTCATTGAGCTAGCTCATGTCCCTCATGACATCTCTCTCTGTAGTTCTCATATGTTAAAGCTACATTTTCTATCATGCAAATACTTTGTAGCTATTTCAAGAGTAACCTAAGTCAGTACTGCTAATAAATCATTCCTCTAATGGACTACACTACCATTCAGAAAGAAGTGTTTTTGAAGGCTGCATTTATTTAAAATAGTAATATTGTGAAAAATTATTACAATTTAAAATGCTATTATAACACATTCTGTCTTTTCACTGAAATTATCATTTTCTTGTCCCTTTTTAGTTTACCAAACCAAGATTTACTGGCTCTCACATCGCTGCAGCAAAGCCAAATCTTAGTGTGGCCAGGAGACCTTCTCGGGTTGAAGATCAGCCCAGCGCAGCAGTGTCTAGTGCCTCTATACCAAGCACAACTGTCTCTGTAAGTAATGGCATAATCCACATTGTATTCTATGAAGATACGTTCCACGTTCCGTTCTATCCAAATTATTAAACGTTTTAAAATATTTTTTTAATCCCAGAGAACCATATTTTAATGAAGAAAAAGCAATATAAGTCACATGGTCAAGGATAAATGAAGAATGTAACCTGTGTGCTCTCTCTCTTTCATCTCTGGGCTCTACTCTTGGATTGTCCTCTTCCTCTCTAACTGAGCTCTGCCTGGGTTGAAGGTCACTGAGCTAGACTCATGTCCCTCATGGCATCTCTCTACTTCTCATGTGTTAAAGCTACATTTTCTCTTTTTCATTCTCTATCTCAGGTAACATTCCACATACACGCTGGCTATTATTAATTGTACACGTTAATAATTATTCCATCATACAAATACTTTGTAGTTATTTCAAGAGTCAGTACTGCTAGTGCTAATAAATCATTCCTCTTATGGACTACACTTCCATTCAGAGAGAAGTGTTTTTGAAGTCTGCATTTATTTAAAATAGTAATATTAATATAAATAGTAATGCTTGCTATTATAACACATTGTCTTTTCTCACATTTTTAGTTTACCAAACCAAGATTTACTGAAATGCTCTCACATTGCTGCAGATAAGCCAAATCTTAGTGTGGCCAGGAGACATTCTCATGTTGAAGACCAGCCCAGCGCAGCAGTGTCTAGTGCCTCTATACCAAACACCACTGTCTCTGTAAGTAATAGCATAATCTACATTGTATTCTATGAAGACACATTCCATTCTATCCAAATTATTAAACTTTTAAAAATATATATTTTTTTAATACCAGAAAACCATCTTTTAATAAAGAAAAAAGCAATATTATATAAATAGATTTCATACAAACTACCATTCAAAAGATTTGGGTCAGTAAGTTTTTATTTTTTTTAAGATATTGATACTTTTATTGAAAAAGGAGGCGTTACATTGATCAAAAATCTCAGTAAAGACATTTAATGTTACAAAAGATTTCTATTAAACATGATGTTACAAAGGATTACTATTTGGAATAAATGCTGTTCTTCAAACTTAATTCTTAAAAAAATACCACTGTCACATTTATGGACTTTGTTGTGTTAACTCTCCTCATATTCCTTGACCTAGTTTCTGTCTCCCCTTGATTATGTTATTCAGTTCACCTGTGTCTAGTTAATTTACTCATTCGTCCCTCACTGGTCTGTCTACTTAAGTTCTAGTCTGTTCAGTTTGTCTTGGTCCGTGTGTTACTGCCGTCCTCTGTGTGGATTAATTAAAGACTATTTACCATCTTCGTGCACTTTCCTTAACACCGTAAGCGTGACAACCACTGTAATGCAATTTTATTAAGTATCAGCCATTTTCACATTTTCAACTAATAGTAATGAATGTTTTTGTTCAATAGAATGGTTTCTGAAGGATCATGTAACACCGAAGACTGGAGTAATGATGCTGAAAATGTGTTCTTGCCCCCATAGAAATAAATTACATTTCACAACTTTAAATTGTAGTAATGTTTCATAATGTAACCATATCTTTTTACTGTTTTTACTGTATTTTTGATCAAATGCAACTCTGGTGAACAGAATAGGTTTCTTTTATAAACATTTGGACCTCAAACTTTTAAACTGTAGTGTATGATTTAATCTAGGATTTGTTAAAGTTATTGTAATGTTATATTTACAAAATCTATTATATTTTACTTCATGATTGTACAGACACCAGATGCTCAAGTTCCAGCCGCTGTCCCCAGAGCCACTGCAGATGTGTCCAGTCCCGCTCAGCCATGCAGTATTGTCTCCGTAAGTAATTTCCTATTCTGTTGGTCTAAAAATGTAATTAAATCAGCTGTCGCCAGAAAAAACATCTATTTAGTTTTTTTTCACTTAATAGAGATGTGAAAAGGCTGACATGCCCTGAAATTTTGAATCTAACTTTTATAACCAGTAGTTTCTTAAAACACATTCAAGCTGAAAAACAACAACAATCAAACTATTGTCATAATGTCAATTGAGTTTACTTGATACTGATTTATTAATGATAAACAATGTATAGATGTTAACATTCATGTGTCAAAATAAAGAGATATTGTTTGTAAAAATCTCAGAAAATTTTTATTATTTAATATATTAAACAGGATTTCAGAATAGTTGTTTCATTCCTTTTTTTTTGGATGACAGCAGTGTATAATGTAAAGTTAACACTTTTATTGTCATAATAATCACTTTAATACCAAAGGTATTTAAGTGAAAACTATAATTGCAATGATAATTTCATGTGAAAGTAGTCATGGGTAAAAATAAATTGCTTAAAGTGCTTAAAAAATAAAATTACCTTTCTTGACTGTTTTGTCTCTTTTCCTTCACAGACAGCTCCTTCTGGGGCATTATTGCAAGGTCCATCTGTAGTTCCACTTCCTCGTTTGTGGTCGGAGACCTTGCCACCAGAGGATCACAAGTGGATTGGCAAAAGACTTTTCAAAATGGGATCCAAGGGAAAGCCAGAGCTTCGTGATAACCTCCAGCTCTGGTAATACCCACCACAGCCAGCACTTATTTACAACCAGGCTCCAGCTCCAGCTCCAGACAGATTCTTTTGTCATTCTCTTCTGCTGTGGATGCCGTACAAGCTGTGGAGGGTTAAGGTTCTCTGTCCCAATCCTGCCTGCGAACAACATCAGCTGACAGGAGGTGGTTTGCACAAAAGGGCATGGCAGGTTCTAGACATTGACAGAACGTACAACATGGTCACAGAAACCCTCATCTGTACCAAGTGTAGAGCCTCGCATGTGTCCTGGAGTCAGACTGTCCTGCAACAGGTAGATCTGGGCCATCGCTCTGAGTTTCAGGTCATTCTCACGCGGAAGTACGTACACTTTCATTCCTCATCCAGTTGTTAGCCCATCATCACATATATATGCAAATACTTTACAAATCAAATATCTCAAATATATGAATGTGTGGATTTTGCATTTCCTAAGGTACACCTGTGATATGCAGGTCATCCGGCTCTTGTGTGAGCGTGGCTTAGGCAACAGCCCCACGCGGGTGATCAAGCAGCTGCGTGAAAACCACAGCAAGCAGTGGCTCCATCGTCTGGCCCGGTACACCACCCAATGTGTTGACTTCCTCAATCAACCCGGGGTGATGCCAGTAAAATTACAGGAGCCCCCAGAGCCTACAGTGGTGCCAAGCAGCAAGTGGCTGCTCACGGTTTACAGCCAAGACATCCTGACAAGGCTGGATGAAATCCATGCAAGGATAACATCCACCTATGGCTCTGTCTTGAAGATGGATTCCACTAAAAAGGTTAGTTGTCGATTTGTTTATTAATGCTGTTGTTTATATACCAGCATGGCACTGTATCTGTATTTTACATGGTGTGATGTTTGATTATATTTACAGCATGCTTCATATCATGTCTTATTACAGATCAGTAAGAAGCTGGCTGGGACAGCGAGGGGAACGGGACTCTGGCTTACCTCTGTTGGCAATGAGTTTGGTCAGGTGCTCATAAGTGTGCTGACAGCCCAGGAAGGAGCAGGACTGGACATGATGGTAGATGGTCTGGTGAAAAGATACCAGCAGGCTAGTAAAATGAAAGCTGAGCTCCAGGGGCTTTTTCGAGCGACGCGAGGC
>NW_015555812.1:0-747 GCF_001515605.1 Sinocyclocheilus anshuiensis
ACATGCAGGTATTGTACATAATCGACCAATCGTGGTGCGTGAGAAAGTAAGATCTACAGAGAACGCTCAAAGCGATGCAAATACGCGTACGTGTTAGTTCGTTTGTTCAACTTGAAGCGTCGCTGCGCACCGATCATTGTATGACACCAAAGTACTGCGAGAGCGATTCGAATGCACGAGGAGCCGTCTGTTCTGCTCAGGGCTCTACGCTTATTTTTCTTTTTAGGAGTGCTTGTGCTCCTAACTTAAAAAATTTAGGAGCACAGTCAAAAATTTAGGAGCACCAAACTTTGATAAAAAAATTGCCTTCCCATTACGAGGTGATATTTGACTCCTTAAAGTGATTTACAGTAGAATTTTGTTTTTACCTTTGTAATGGCATTTTTCTATCTTTGTTAAAAGTATGTAATCTTTTGTCAAAAAAAAAAAAAAAGAGTCTTAAATTTTAAAACTCTAATTTTAAAAATTCTAGATAAAACCATATAATAGGAACAAGTAGAATAAGAAGAATAAGTTACTAATCAAATTAAATCAGTATTAAAATTAATTTGTACAGAGGTAGCACAGAAGAACACAAAAGTGGCTTGTAGGTGTATTTTCAGACATTTAATGAGGATCAGAGGTGGCATGAGTGCAATTAAATCCATAAATTCATGTTAAGATTAATGTTTTATGATTAAAAGATTAATGTTTTAAAAAATGTTGAATATAGAAATATTAAATGATTTAAAGAACTGAAAAGATACT
>NW_015555812.1:3417-11337 GCF_001515605.1 Sinocyclocheilus anshuiensis
TGTTTGGGCTTCCGAAAGCGGATGATGTCAGGAAACAGTGGTTGCAATTTATTTTTTAACTCTGTTCCTGAGCATTATAACCCCAATTTGCTATTGTGTGCTGCGCATTTTACTGAGGACAGCTTTCACAACACGAGTGAGTAGTGCCGGATTCGCCAAAAACTTTTGTTGAAAGACGGAGCAAGGGGCGTGGCAGTACTGAAACCATCTAAGCTGTTCGCCAATCACAACGCACTGGGACAGCTAACCAATCACAACACATTTTGTTTTTCGGAAGGCGGACCTTCATCAAAGCCAAAACTAATCGAGCCGTTTGTGCCAGGATGGGGAGAAAGGTATTTTAATAATGTAAATTATGTGAAAAATAATGTGTTTTTCGAACCACCAAGCATGAGAGCATGTTCTAGTACACCCCCAAAACAAAATCAAGACTTTGTAAAAGAGCATAATAGGACCCCTTTAACTAACAGTGTTATTTTGTGTTCTGCAAACATCTTAAATGCTGTTATTCTCAACATGGATTTAATCTGCCATTTTAAGCTATGGGGACCTACGTGCAATTGGTTTCCACATTTTCTTCAAGTAAAGTGAACGTATTTTTAGTAGTTCAACCAGCATGAAATGCACTTAACACAATTTTGAATTTCTCAACCATTTATTTTTGTAAAAAAAAAAACTTAAAGAATATCACAATAAAAAAACTAAGCTTTTATTGACCTATATTCTCATTGAATAAAACAAAATAATGAGAGCAGAAAATTCAGTAATACTTGCGAAGCACATACTGTAAAATTCCTCAGGGTCTTCCTCCAGGATGACTGGAAGACCCTGAAGTACTGCAGTGCAAATGTCAGATGACTATGAAAAAGAAGAGACAGGCTGAGGATAACAATCATAAGCAAATCATGATTTAAAGACGACAGCTGTTGATATTCCTATTGATAAAGGAATACCTTTTAATCAACATGATGCTAAATTTTAAAATCCTTTTTTCTAGAAAATTTCAGAAGTGCAGAGTCCGTGTCCAATGCTGCGCAGAACTCAGATCCGAGATATGCGACTGAATTCTGGAAAGATCTAAGAACAAACATGGAGTGGCTATTAACATTCGAAGACAATCCATAAAAACACTCTGGGTTTTGAAAAGGAAAAAAAAAAAAAAACTGGTTTTGAAGAGGAAAATAAATCTTTCACTGAAAAGTAATCAAGGGCATTAAATACACATTTGTATTAAATTAACAGTAATTGAAAGGAACTTTCTTGTTACTCCTCAAATGAGTATGCAAATGGGAAAAAAAATCTGACTCATCATATGGCATAGTTAAAGGAATAGTTCACCCAAAAATAAAAATTTGCTGTAAATTTACTCACCCTCAGTCCATCCAAGATGTCGGTGACTATTTTTTTTTCAGCAGAACAGCAAAGAAGATTTTTAGCTGAAACTGTGGCCCTTGGTGATTAATAAAATGCAAGTCAGAGGCTGTCCATTTTTGGAGGGGGGAAAAAAAACATATCAAGGAATACAAAACTAATACCTGTTGCTCCTGACGATATATTGAGGTCTTATCAAGCAAAATGATCGGTCTGTGGAAGAAAATTTAATAAATGCTTTTAAGTCTCATTTTCTACATTCATCTTGAATTTATCTAAGTAGATCCTCTCTGCAATGTAAAAACAAATGTAAGTAATGACAGTTTTGTCACAAACATGGCACTTGAAACAAACACATTCTAAAGCATGCTCTTAACTTACATTTCCACTGCACAGCAGTCATCAACTGGTATTCTAAAATAATAATAAAAAAAGTGTTATTCCATCAATCAAAAATCAGTGAACACTGAACAAACAAAACCAAATGCATAGAACAGTTTTTTTTGTCTTATGTAATGTAAATGGAAACATCTGGTATTTTAAAACTTAAGACTGTTAACTTATATTTAAATAAGTTTTAATGTTGTATATGCTCTGCTTGAGGAGGTGGGGGTCTGCTAAAGACTCTCTCAGAATGCCTGTTTTTTCGTACTGCCTGCAGATTACCGTAATTATCAGAATAAGCACACATACTATTTTCGTCACAACCGGCTTGACTGCAGTTTAGCACTCATAGTTGCGTTCAAATAGGCCGTGTCAAGTTAAAAGGAGTTATTTTATGATTTTTAAAGAACCGGTCTGAAGATGTAGCGGTCTTTTCCATCTGTTTGTCCTTTGACTAGATTGCGTGCTCTCTAGAGTGAATACGGCCGAGTCTCTGAGCTCCTGATTCAAAAGTGCTGTGTCCAGAATCAGATATCCTACTACAGTATATGCCAAGTGCTTACGAAAACTATTCCGTAACAATCACAACATTAAAAACGAGCTCCCCATTTGACGTGTTTAGTTGACTTCTCATTGAATTTTGAATTCTGCAAAACGTCACGTGACGCATAAGCGTAGATTCAAATTACTCCTATCCTCGTGACTATCACTAGCAAAAATGGATAACATAGTAATTAATAGACAAGCAGGCAGCTAATTTTACAGATATGAAGCAGACATTAACTAGTTTGAACAGAAATCGCTTCTGTTCAGAAAATGTTCAGAAATGCGCAGGGGTCAAAACGTGTTTGATTCTTCACATGGGCTAAGAAGTTCCACAAAACAGCAAGGAACAAAGTGCACAAAATCTAACCATCATAAGGACTAGCAAGCAAAAAATCAGAAAACGAAACTTAAATTAAAAGATCCGGTCTCCGACGAACGACAAGCGACAGACCGGAAGTCATTCATTTCCAATGGAGAGTAGTGCGGGAGCTGCGTGGAGTTCTGATCATATGCGTATGCGGAAATTTCGGATCCGATTTGAGCTTCGGATGCGTTAAAATATTTGAACTTCTGCGGCTAGACCGTATGCGACCGCCCGACCGGATGTGATGTATTCTAATTAAAACTATTGGCGTATTATAAAACTAATACCAATATTTTGTTCACTTTAACATTATTCTTTAAACACTATTTCTGTGAAATGGTGCTTTAGAATAATTATGGCAGAAATAATTATTTTATAAGTATTAAATAATTATTTACGTTGATTAGCTCCATAAAACCTACTGTTTTTATTTGGGGGGGGGGTCATTTGATTTGTGAAGATGCATTCATACATTAATTATATTCATTAAAATGATTAATTTTACCATGGTGAATATGCCAAGGTAACGGTTGCTGCATGACCAGTTTGACAGTTCTGTGCGACTGCCACTAGGGGGAGAAATGCGACAGTCGTGTCCGAATGTCGTGTGCAGTGGAAAGGCGGCTTCAGTCGGTGTGCTTCTGCAATATGTGAGGGAGGGGCAATTGCCGCTCAGTGCGCATGCGTAACAGCATGTCTTGAACATTTTGAGTAACTTTACTTAAATTGCGTTAGTTATGGAAACTATCTGTTCTAATATTTCAGCAACAATTTAAAATTTGTAGTAAACTCAACATTTTGGTTAAAATCAAGTAAACATACTAGTATTTCTATAGTAAGGAATACTATTTGGTTTTACAGTGTGGCTTTTTAAATGTGTTTTTAGGTCTAATCTGGCCTTGTTTGCACCTTGTGGTGAACCCTCTGTATTTGCTCTCGTGAAGTCTTCTCTTGAGTGTAGACTTTCACAGTGACACGCCTACCTCCTGGAGAGTGTTTTTCTCTTGGCTGGATGTTGTGAAAGGGTTTTTCTTTACCATGGAGAGGATTCTACGATCATCCTCCACCGTTGTCCTCCGTGGCTTAGAATGTAACAAACTGTTGATTTGGCCACTCCGAATGTTCCTGCTTATCTCTCTGATGGAATTGTTTTGTTTTTGACACACGAGCATTATCCGGCTCCGCTACTCCCGACCGCAGACGCAGGTTTACAAGCCACTTTTTCCTGCGTTTTTCAACCAATTTCTTGACTTTTCCCCACTCATGAACAACACATTTTCGTACACGATAAAAGCTCCTTGTGGTTTCTCGGTTTGGCCAATTTGAGCATCCATAAACAACGCAAAACACAGGAATTTTGAGTTTCTGCTAGTGATTCCTACGGAGAAAAATCACTTCCTGCCCTCCAGCTGCATTTCGCACGTCATCAGTGACGTCATGTGCAAACAACCTATTGTCTGTTTCACCTGTAAGGAGAGCTCCTTTGACTGCATGATGTGGGTTCACAGTAACAGCTTCCAAATGCAAATGGCACACTTAGAATCAACTCCAGACCTTTTACCTGCTTAATTGATGCAGAAATAACGATTGCATAGCCCATATCTGTCCATGAAATGGCTTTTGAGTCAACTGTCCAATTACTTATGGTCCCTTGAAAAAGGGGGTGGGCACATATTAAAGAGCTGTAATTCCTTAACCGTTCCTCCAATTGTGATGAGAAAACCCTCAAATTAAAGCTCAGAGTGTGCACTTTAAGCCCATTATATAACTGTAACTTGAATATGTTTTGGTAAACAGCTAAAATAATAAAAATTGTGCCTGTGTCCAAATATATATATGGACCTAACTGTATATGTGAAAACACCATAAGAGTAGGGCTGCGATGATAAATCGATGCAGAATTGACTCGTGGATCGAATCTGAGATCTTCTGAATGCATCGCGATTCTCTCTGGAATCGATTCTGAGCTTAGATTTTAGCAGCAGATGGCGCTCTAAACTAGTTTTTATCCGCACACTCAAATGCTAATGAAGAAGAGTGTTGAAGGGCGCTTGTGCATTCGGCTGAGTCATGTAATTTCACCTCGGCTCAGAATGCTTTTATGACGCGAGATTAATGTAAACATCCAATGTGAACACCCTTGTAATTCGCTTCAACCTTCAAGTATGTGTAAGGATTTGGAAACAAGCAGAGTTCGGCTGTTTCTAAAGCATGCAGTGCCATCTGTCAAAGGTATCTAGGCAGGTCAGTACTTTTTTGATACTGTGAACTCTTTGCACACTTTTATTACTGGTATGCAGTCATGCCTGGTTTCTAGAAAGCCAGCTAGCTAGCTACCTAGATACCATGACAGATGTTGTTAAATAAGGATCGGACTTAGGAGAGCCAATACCGATCAGTTAAAAAAATGCTTGATCGTCCCCGACATCCCCAGACTAGATTAACTTTGGTGGACTTAAACTTGAAAAATGGTTTGTATTGACATCTTTCCCTATAATGTTTATAATGTTCATTCATGTTTATTTCTTGCTTTAACTAGTAAATATAAAAAGATTATTGGTTCATGTGCTGCTTGGACTGAGGTGCTGCGGTTATCTGGCATGATCATAGACTGTAAAAAAACATGGATGTAGTGTCTGACGTCACTCGTAGGTTTCTGAAGAGCATTTTTGAAGCCTAAAGTGGGCGGAACCGATCGCCGCCACCTTGGCTGTGCATCACCGAAAATGGGCAAAAAGGTGGGACATGGGTGAAGCTGAGGTGCTAAAACCATGCACGCCTCAGTCACTCAACAGCAGTGACAGCAGTGCTGCCATGCAAAGAAAAAAAACTTCGTTTTTGGGCGAAAATTTCTTATTGATAATTTTGGGACATTCATGACCTCCTTCATCATGTGTATATGTATCTTGGAGAAAAGCCCCGGAGAAACCAAAGCAGAACACAGTATAACATCAGTTACCGCTCTTTGACTTTGTTTTAGAAAGCTCAAATTAAGTTACGGTGCTCTGTATTTGTTTAGCCATTCATCAATATTACTGTGCCAGCCTGGAGTTATACGGTATTCTGCCTTTGTTTTACTGTCCATTAAAATCTGCCGCATTTAAATTATGGTGTAACTTATGTACTTTCATATATCTGTTGGCACTTCATTAGACAAACATATTAAATAGATCGCGATCTAACAAACTGCTCCATATAACAAAGCACTGTAAACAAGCAACGACTAGATAACTTGGCAACAATAATTAATCGTAAATAATCTTTAACATTTTTTTTTCTTTTTATAATGCAGATTATTCACTCAGTGTCAGCTGTCAGTCTGGGGCTGCACACTTCTGCATGTGTGTGGACTCGAATGCCATGACAGCGTATCACATATAAAATCAGTAACTGTTCGCAGTTAAATCCTTTTCCTACCTTTTCTTGTAACTTGATAAACTCCATTGCAATGAACATCATCGGAGATGTTTAATTCACAATTATTCTGAGCATTATTCCTGCTGGCGTTCAATCCACAAGTCGTTCTTATTAGGTTAGGCTATCTTCATTTAATTCGACGTAAATCAATAGGCTAAGGATGTCTAGCATCCTTTAATGTTAGCGAACATTGCAAATAAATTGGTTGCAAAACGGTATCCACTCACGTTTAACTTTTTGTGTGGTCGTTACAGTCAGAAAAAAATTTAATCACATTACTATATGTTATAGCCTATGAGATAGCCAATGATCAGATTTTATACAGATGTTACTAAATAATTCTGTAAATGGTGATCAGCACCCAAATATTGTATATAATGTGGAAGTTACTGCCTTTTGCCTTGACGTGACCTCTCACTTTTTGCAGACAGTGCAAAGGCAGAGTACAATAACTTCAAAATAGTGGTAAATTTTAAATTTTCATTAAAACATCTAATTGCCAGATTTCCTGTGTCCTACCTATAATTATTTTTTCTGGACAAATAAATATCTTTAAAGCCATTTTTATAAGTTTCACATTCGAGTTATGGTCTTTTGCCTTTTGTGGAGCAGAGCGGCAATCCACCTGTCACTCAAGTGGCCACACCCTTAATTATGCAGAACTTTACATTTACATTTAGTCATTTAGCAGACACTTTTATCCAATGCGACTTACAAATGAGGACAATGGAAGCAATCAAAATCAACAAAAGAGCAATGATATACAAGTGCTATAACAAGTCTCAGTTAGCTTAACGCAACACACGTAGCAAGGTTTTTTTTTAAATTACATAATAAATAAAAAGAAAACCGATAGAATAGAAAAAAGAATAGAGCAAGCTAGTGTTAGAGGGCTTTTTTTGTTATTTGTATAATAAATAATAAGAAAACAAATAGATAGAATACAAAAAGATTAGAGAAGCTAGTGATTGTTTTTTTTGTTTTGTTTTTAAAGAAAACAAGCAGTTAGTAAATGAATAGAGTAGTGATCGACCGATATTGATATTTTATAACCGATACCAATTATTTGCATGTTTATGTGCCCGATACCGATATGCAGAACCAATATTTATTTACTGTTATAAAGTAAATAAATGACTGAGTGAAGTAAGTCCATACTTCACTTTGGTTTTTCCTCCTTTCAGTCATCTTAAAAAAAGTGTTGACAATTAGCATTTTTTATGTTAAATTTAATCTTCATATTATAACAATAAAAAAACATTTTATTTAAAGCATCAGCAGCAATACTAATATTAACAATAAGCAAAATAAATGTAGAAGGTCTAATGTTTTCAAATGGAGAAAATAAATAAAGGAAAGGAGTCACATCAACTTCATTTTAAACTACAGTTTTAGTAGGTTTATAAGATGTTTAATAGGCTAAAGAGTGCAGAATAATTCACTGGATAATGTTAATTCACTGAATAATATTATCTGGAATATTGAAATATAAAACAAAAAATCGTATTTTATTGCATTTCTCAACAATTACTAATAATGTTTTTGTCGTTCTAGATCAGGGATGGGCAACTGGCGGCCCGCAGTGTCTTTTAGTACGGCCCGCTGGATCATATTAGACTCGGATGATCAATTTTAAAACATTTGAAAAGCAAGTAACAACAAAAAAATTGAACTAAACAATATGTAGTAGTATAGTATATAGTAAATTAAAATGTAATAAAATTAATTTGTGTGATTTATGTGTAAATTATGTGCAATGTTTTAGCCACTAGGGATTGTTACATAGGGCTATACAGGCATCTAGTGGCAACACAATGATATTACAGATACTAAATTGT